>NC_057804.1:607640661-607674051 GCF_018294505.1 Triticum aestivum
CAGCAGTAGTGAAGGAATCGCTCCATCGGGTTCAGTTAACAGCCATCGATCGATCGCACGGGTTCAGTAATGCGTAGCCTGCAGTGCAATCGCTCGGGTTCAGTTAGAGCCCAACGCCTCGCTCGGGTTCAGTTAGAGCCAACGCCTCGCACACACGTGCGTACTTGTACGAGAGAAACGCGCATCGCTTGGCCCCCAACCTCCCACCGTAACCGGCAACTCCCCGAAATTTTCCTCCCCCTCGCTTCTACCATGGTTTTTTCCATCATGGACGGCCCAAAGAATGTCATGCAGCTGCGTCTCCGGCCCGCCCAGGACGAAAAACCCATTTTCTGTCATGATTTTTTGTCATAGAAGTAGGAGCCCACCACATCTATGATGATACCGGGTTTTGTCACAATTATCGTCATAGAAGTGTCATATATATGACAGAAAAAAATTTCGTTCGGCCCAAAATGTCACAGATGTGTCTTTTTTTTGGTAGTGAGATGAATGTAGAGCTTATCACACCTGATCATCACGTGGTGTCACGGCATGACAAACTTTGGCAATGGTGCATACTCAGGGAGAACATTTTTACCTTGAAATTTAGTGAGAGATCATCTTATAATGCTACTGTCAAACAAAGAAAAATAAGATGCATAAAGGATTAACATCACATGCAATCAATATAAGTGATATGATATGGCCATCATCATCTTGTGCTTATGATCTCCATCTCCGAAGCACCGTCATGATCACCATCGTCATCGGCGCGACACCTTGATCTCCTTCGTAGCATCATTGTCGTCTCGCCAACTATTTCTTCTACGACTATTGCTACCACTTAGTGATAAAGTAAAGCAATTACAGGGCGATTGCATTGCATACAACAAAGCGACAACCATATGGCTCCTGCCAGTTGCCGATAACTCGGTTACAAAACATGATCATCTCATACAATAAAATATAGCATCACGTCTTGACCATATCACATCACAACATGCCCTGCAAAAACAAGTTAGACGTCCGCTACTTTGTTGTTGCAAGTTTTACGTGGCTGCTATGGGTTGAGCAAGAACCGTTCTTACATACGCATCAAAACCACAACGATATTTCGTCAAGTTAGTGCTATTATAACCTTCACAAGGACCGGGCGTAGCCACACTTGGTTCAACTAAAGTTGGAGAAACAGGCACCTGCCAGCCACCTATGTGCAAAGCACGTCGGTAGAACCAGTCTTGCGTAAGCATATGCGTAATGTCGGTCCGGGCCGCTTCATCCAACAATACCGCCGAACCAAAGTATGACATGCTGGTAAGCAGTATGACTTGTATCGCCCACAACTCACTTGTGTTCTACTCGTGCATATAACATCTATGCATAAACCTGGCTCGGATACCACTGTTGGGGAACGTAGTAATTTCAAAAAAAAAAATCCTACGCACACGCAAGATCATGGTGATGCATAGCAACGAGAGGGGAGAGTGTTGTCCACGTACCCTCGTAGACCAAAAGCGGAAGCGTTAGCATAACACGGTTGATGTAGTCATACGTTTTCACGATCCGATCGATCCCAGTATCAAACATACGGCACCTCCGAGTTCAGCACACGTTCAGCTCGATGACGTCCCGCGAACTCCGATCAAGCAGAGCTTCACGGGAGAGTTTCGTCAGCACGACGGTGTGGTGACGGTGATGATGTTGCTACCGACGTAGGGCTTCACCTAATCACCGCTACGATATTATCGAGGTGGAATATGGTGGAGGGGGGCACCGCACACGGCTGGAATAGATCAATAGATCAACTTGTGTGTCTAGAGGTGCGCCCTGCCCCAGTATATAAAGGAGCAATGGGGGAGAGGCGGCCGGCCAAGGAGGGCGTGCCAAGGGGGGACTCCTACTCCCACCGGGAGTAGGACTCCCCCTTTCCTTGTTGGAGTAGGAGAAGGGAAGGAAGGGAGAGATGAGGAGAAGGAAAGAAGGGGGGTGCCGCCCCCCTCCTTGTCTAATTCGGACTAGAGGGGGAGGGGCGCGCGGCTGCCCAGGCCGCTGAGGGAGTCCTGGATTAGGGCGTATCCGGACAACCGGACTATATACATCGTCCGGACTATTGAAGCATGAAGATACAAGATTCAAGACTCCAGCCCGTGTCTGTATGGGACTCTCCTTTGCATGGAAGACAAGCTTGGCGATCCGGATATTATATTTCCTTCCTTGTAACCGACTCCATGTAAACCCTAGCCCTCTCCGGTGTCTATATAAACTGGAGAGGATGGTCCTTAGAAGGCCGATCACAATTACTATCATACCATCATAGGCTAGCTCTTAGGGTTTAGCCTCTACGATCTTGTGGTAGATCTACTCTTGTACTACTCATATCTTCAATATTAATCAAGCAGGAAGTAGGGTTTTACCTCCATCGAGAGGGCCCAAACCTGGGTAAACATTGTGTCCCTTGCTTCCTGTTACCATCAGCCTAAGACGCACAGATCGGGACCCCCTACCCGAGATCCGCCGATTTTGACACCGACATTGGTTCTTTCATTGAGAGTTCCTCTATGTCGTCGCTGCAAGGTTTGATGGCTCGTCTCGTTGTCAAGGACGACATCATCTCTGGAGGAGCGCTGGCTGTAGGCTAGATTCTCCGACTTGGCGGCCTTATTATGGCCGCCCCATTGGTGGTCGTGCCAACGACGGCCTCTCGGGTCATCACGCATAACCTTAATATCAATTCGGAGCTTGCCGAACAGATGGATCCGATAGAGCTCACCTCTCTTAATGAGCTCTTGGATGGCATCACTGCTTTGGGAGTCGCTACGGACTATGACCGGATTGGGCTTAAACCCGACCAAAGGGACATTAGATCCCCGCCAGTCACCCATGAGATAGCGGTAGTGGAGGAACCACACACGGGTCGTCCCCCAACTTTGAGGACGAATTATGTCGGGACCATCGAACTCAATAAGCCAAACACCTACTCAAAGGAAGACATGACCCGGGTCCCGGACTTAGACTCGGGCATCGGGCCGAAGAGATTGGGTGATATTCCGGATCCCGAACTGTCGGGCTCGGAACCTTCCGTGCCCCCGGGTGTTAGATCGGATCAAAATCCGCATTCAGCCAATGACACTCGCTCGGACTTAAACCGTCTCTCCCGCATCAGTCAAGAGCCCCTGGAGACAGTACACCGTTACTGGGCCATATTCCTCCTTGCGCTTAACAAGGTCGAGGACTGCCACAAGGAGGACGTAGTCTCACTTTTCTGCAAAAACTGCACGAACAAAGGACTCTTTAATGCCATAAGTCGCCATGACATAGTACACTTTGCGGACTTAGCAACCATAGTACAGAAGTACTGTGTGATGGAAAGCGCTTGGAAGACCCAAACAGAATTTTGGGATAGTACGGCCCTCACCAGAACCTTTGTCCGAACTAAACGGCCAAACTCTCGTAAGTCGACCAATTCAATTTCCAAGAAACCAAAACCCGCCCCAGGGCACGGAACCATATTGGAAGAATGGCTCAATGGGCCATGTAAGCTTCAAAGTACGTCGGATGCAACACCAACCCATAGCCTTAGGGCATGTTGGATACTCCGACAGGTAGCAAAAAGTGGCGAGGATCTCCTCGAGAGCCATAAAACAGAACAACATCCCACCAGGGAACACAATACGGTACTATCAGTCTTCGAGACCTTTGCCTCAAACAATAGGCGCAAGGGAGCTCATCGAAGCTCCACTGAAATATGGCATGTGGCAAAAATAAATCCGTGGAACGACACTGCTATAAATTTCAATGCCAGTGACGAACCCCAATTCCAGACCATCCGGGCACCAGCCGCACTGGTCCTTAGCCCAATAGTGGATGGCTTTCGGCTCACCAAAGTACTCATGGACGGCGGAAGCGGATTAAACTTGATCTACGAAGAAACACTCAAGAAGATGCAAATTGACAAAAGCCACATTGAACAAAGCGGCACAACCTTCAGGGGAATTATCCCTAGTCGGGAAGCACGGTGTGTGGGGAAAATCAGACTCGATGTGGTATTCGGCAACCCGGAGAATTACAGGTCCGAAGAAATCACATTCTGAGTGGCATCTTTCAGCAGCGGATACCACGCCTTTCTAGCGCGGGACGCGTTTGCAAGCTTTCAAGCTATACCCCATTACGGGTACATGAAGCTTAAAATCCCCGGACCTAATGGAATCATCACTCTAGCTAGTGATCCGGATGTCGCACTCCGCACTGAAAACAAAACCGCAGCACTAGCCTTGGAAGCATTATCCGAGGCCCTAGCAGCAGAAGAATTAACAACACTGCGCGCCACCGTGGACAGGGACGACATGATACTCGACAAGCGACCCAAGTCCACCTCATTTAAACCTGCAGATGAGATAGTCAAATTCCAAGTCCACCCAACGGACCCCACGAAGATAGCTTCCATCGGGACACAGTTGAACCCCGCTATGGACGCCGCACCGCGAGACTTCTTACGCGAGAATTGGGACATTTTTGCCTGGCACCCATCGGACATGCCGGGCATCCCGCGCGAATTGGCCGAACATAGCCTTAACATACTAAAGGGATACAAACCTGTTAAACAGACCCTAAGGCGATTTTCAGAGCCCAAACGACAAGCCATCGGGGAGGAGCTAGCCAAGCTACTTGAGGCCGGATTCATCAGAGATATCAAACATCCGGATTGGCTGGCGAACTTGGTTATGGTACCAAAGAAGGACAAATCCTGGCGCATGTGTGTCGACTTCAAAGACCTCAACAAGGCTTTCCCCAAGGATCCCTTTCCCCTCCCTCGCATCAATCAAATCATCGACATCACTGCAGGACACGACTCGCTGTGTTTCCTCGATGCGTACTCTGGATACCATCAAATAAAGATGCAGAGTCCGACCAAGTTGCAACAACTTTCATAACGCCATATGGCCCTTTCTGCTTCAACACTATGCCTTTCGGGCTTAAGAATGCCGGCACAACCTACCAACGCATGATTCAAACATGCCTGGAAAAGCAAATCGGCAAAACAGTGGAGGCATACATGGACGACATAGTCATAAAAACAAGACACGTCGAAACCCTAATAGATGACTTGTGGCTTACGTTCGACAACCTCCGAACATACGACATCAAGCTGAATCCAGAGAAATGTGTTTTTGGCGTCCCCTCTAGAAAACTGCGGGGCTTCATCGTTTCTAATAGAGGAATTGAAGCTAATCCGGCAAAAACCGAGCTTTGTCGTAGTTGGCTATACCAACAGACCTCAAACACATCCAGAAACTAGCTGGATGCGTAGCTGCTTTGAGCCGCTTTATCTCCAGGTTAGGAGAAAAGGCATTACCTCTTTACCGCCTTCTTTGGCGCACCGAACACTTCGTGTGGACAGATATAGCCGCCGCCAGACTCGATGAAATAAAGACCTTATTGGCCAATAATCCAGTCCTAACAACGCCAAATATCAGCGAACCTATGTTGTTGTACATAGCTGCAACACATCAAGTTGTAAGCGCAATACTCATCGTCGAACGAGAGGTTGACGGATACAAATTCCCGCTACAAAAGCTGGTTTATTACGTATCCACGGTCCTCACCCCATTCAAATCCCGATACCCACAGTATCAAAAAATAGCATACGCGGTCTTCATGTCATCCCGAAAGCTACGACACTACTTTCAAGAGTGTTTGATTACGGTGGCCTCTGAAGTACCACTAAATGATATAATAAATAACCGCGATGCCACAGGCCAGATTGCTAAATGGGCCATCGAGCTCCTTCCGTTCGACATAACATACAAGCCTCGGCGGGCTATCAAGTCGCAAGTATTAGCTGACTTTGTCGCCAAATGGACGGAAGCCGAACTCCCTAAAGGTTACGGCGCGTACTCTAACTGGATCATGCACTTTGGCGACTCTAAAATGCTGGCCGGATTGGGAGCAGGCGTAGTCCTGACATTTCTCACTGGAGACATGGTCCAATACGTCCTCCAAATATTATACACAGACTCCAACAATGCAGCCGAATATGAGGCTCTGTTGCACGGTCTTTGGATGGCAGTCTCTATGGGCATTCAACGCCTAGAGGTGCGCGGGGATTCAAACCTTGCAATATCCCAAATAAACGGAGACTTTGATGCCAAGGATCCGGAAATGGCGGCCTACCGTAATGTCGTCCTTAAAATGTCAGCTCGGTTCGAGGGGCTCGAATTTCACCATGTGGCTCGAGAAGACAATCAAGCGGCAGATGTCCTTGCCCGCATCGGCTCTAAACGCGACCCTGTCCCACCTAACATATTCCTGGAAAGGCTGTTCAAGCCATATGGGAAGGGGAGTCCGGCAATACCAGCACGGATTCGAATACATCCCTAGATTCCGAACTATCAGACATAATTGGAGGCTCTACCACCGAAATAACATCGCCAACCCACGAAATAATGGCTGTCATCGCCCCATGGATCGAGACTTTCTTGGCCTACCTAAATAGGCAGGAGCTCCCCGAAGACCAAAATGAAGCACGCTGCATCGTCCGACATTCTAAAGCTTACAAAGTCCATGAAGGGGAACTCTATAAAAAAGTGCAACCGGAGTGCTCCAAAGGTGCATCTCTCAAGAGGAAGGGCGGCAGCTCTTGGCTGAAATCCATGCTGGACTGGGCGGGCACCATGCCGCGGCTCGAGCACTAGTCAGCAAGGCCTTCCGTACAGGTTTCTATTGGCTGACGGCCTGAGCAGACGCACAGGACCTTGTCCAACACTGCGTCGGTTGCCAGCTCTTTGCCAATCAGAGTCATATGCCCCCTACCGCTCTCCAAACAATCCCCATAACTTGGCCCTTTGCGGTCTGGGGGCTGGATATGGTTGGACCCCTTAAAGGGGGAAGCCACAAGAAAAAAAATACTTACTGGTCATGGTAGACAAGTTCACCAAATGGATAGAAGCCAAACCAGTGAAAACGGCCGAATCTGGACCAGTAATAGACTTTATATCCGGGGCCGTACACTGATACGGTGTCCCCCATAGCATCATCACCGATAATGGCTCAAATTTCACGACCAATGAGGTGAAAGCTTGGTGGCAAAATGGGCATTAAGCTCGACTATGCTTCCGTCTACCATCCTCAAACAAATGGCCAGGTAGAACAGGCAAACGGTCTCATCATGAGCGGCATCAAACCCAGACTAGTGCGATCCTTGACAGAGTCGGACACTCATTGGGTCGAGGAGCTCGACTCCGTACTCTGGGGGCTGCGGACCACGCCAAATAGCACCACCGGATATACACCATTTTTTATGGTGTACAGTGCGGAAGCAGTACTACCTTGCGACATAATACATGATTCGCCACGCGTACGCATGTACGAAGAGAAGGAAGCCGAGTTAGATCGGAAGGATAACTTGGATGCCCTGGAGGAGGAGCGCGATGTCGCTAAGGCCCGTTCCGCATTCTATCAGCAATAGGCTCGACGATACCAAAGCAGAGAAGTGCGGGCCAAAACTTATAATATTGGCGAGCTCGTTCTACGCTTACCGGAGAAGAAGAAGGACAAGCTCAAACCCAAGTGGGAAGGTCCCTTCGTCATTGACAAAGTTCTCACTGGAGGAGTGTACCGCTTACGTAATGCGTCCGATAATAGACTCGAGCCAAACCCATGGAACGCGGCCAGACTTTGGAGATTCTACGCCTAGCACCGAACTCAATGTTTGTCTCCTTACCTCCCCCTTTTTTACTTATGCTCCCTCCCTTTTCCTTTCTCGATCTTTTTCTCTTCACACAAAGTATTTAATACAGTGCGGACTCCTGGATTATTCCGGCCGCACTATGTGTGTAAGCAATACCTGGGGGCTTCCTATACGGAAGCTAAACATGACTTACTCTGAAAGGCTTTTTGCCCATCACACATGTGTTTTCCATGTGTGCCTTTTCTTCACCATTATATGCATCAATATGACTTAAGATGTGGCCAAGCTGGGTTGCCTGGCTCCTGTGTTTATGCCCTATGTTCCCGTTAATTCGGCTAGGGCATAAGGGGAGCACCTCTGCGATTGTTACTGCTGGTTCAGCCGGATGTGTACCTCAGACTGGGTGAAGCCGAAAGCTAGTTTCCTTAAGAGAATATTCGGTCGGTGAACAAAAGATGTATTCGTTTATCATAACATAAATCCCCAAAAGTTTTGTATCCTGCGCCATGGTTCGCAGTTCAGACATGTGCCTTGTCCCATGCCTACCCAGGGAAAGGAACCCTTAACGGAACTATTCTCCCTGGAAGATGTTTCTTACTATCCATGTAATATAACATAACTAGTTGGGTACTTATCTTTTCAAGCACTTATGACCCCTACGCCTGGTTTCCACGCATACTCCGGTTTTGTATAACTGAGCGGGTATTCGGACACACCCCGGACTGTAGGATCCGGGGGTTGAAGTGAAAGGGTCTGCCATGACAAATGATTTTAATCCAGCTAGGGGCTATTTATGTCCATTGAATTACACAGTCACTTGGACTGACTATATTCCTCCTCTATACCATCCAACATGCTATCTAGCTTACAATCCCGTTGAGAATACTTTGTGGCTAACGCCACCTGGTCATATACCAGACTCACGGGAATTTCTTGCCCATCTGGCCCTGCCAGTTCGACTTCGGCCATATGGTTCGGGTCTAGCTTGGTGTAGCGCGTCTTCACCATAGCCCATGCTTCCCTTGCACCCTGCCGACAGGCTGACATCTTCCACAGTCGGAAGCGCCGCCGTGCTCCTTGAAGCATGTCCACAAGCTCCCCCATGCCATTCGGCAGGAAGCTTGATGGCCACAAGGCCTGCGCAACGCCCTGCATCACTTGCCGAGCTCGCTTGTGCAGCTATGAGAGGTCTTGCAATAAATCGCCTGAAGATGCGGGCATCTCCTCCTCGGGCGACCCGTCAGCATTCCTACAAGCAAAACTCTATTAATATACTTCCTCCCCAAACTATGCCACAGTTCGTCTAGGCACTTACCATAAATGCCGCGCCGAAGCCTTTTGTTCTCCTTCACGGAGTCCGCCAGCTGCGCACAGACGTCTTTCAATTCCACGTCCAGCCAAACATTGGCATCTTGGAGAGTATTCTTCTCCTGCTTAACTTGCATAAGAATGTGCTCGCCGGCCTTTAGTTGCCTCTGGAGATGCGACTCGTCATCTCTCCCGCCCTCCGGATTTACTCCGGGGTTATCTGCAGAATTTTCTGTTAAATTTGTCATATCAGCCAGTTGCTAACTGGTACATTTTCGTACAATCGGGATAAATGTTACCATATGAGGCCTTCTGGGATTCCTCTAGCTTGGCAACTGTGGCCCTCAGTTGGGTCTTGCACTCCTCTAGCTCCCGAGACAATCGCTCATTCTTATCTACAAGAACCTGCACATAAATTGATACTTAAAACTGTTGTTCCAACCGTTTCAAGTCTCAGGGGCTACTGCTATACATGCTTATCAAACTTTCTTACCCGTATATCTTTGGTATACTGGTCCGTTGCCCAGGCAAGCCCGCCTTGAGCAGGCCGGATGTATGCGTCTCCCGAATTGAAAGCATTAAATGCCTCTTCGGAAAAGATGTTGTTGCGAAGCACGGCCCGTCGACGCCGGTGATTCATGGTGCTCTCTACTTCGGAATTCGTGGCAGAGAGCATATCTGCGTCCTCTGTCGGAGGACTATGCGGCATCGGCCCTACGTCCGCCTCCTCTCTCAAAGTCGGTTCTGGAGCCCGACTGGTGGAGGCGTGGTTGGTAGGATCCCCGGATATAGTCCGGATACTCCTCTTCCTGCCAGGATGTAAAGGGCACTGTTATACTTCAAATAACAATAATTACATGACAGGTTGTTTCCTTACCTCTGTAGAGGCGTGTTGGCTCTAACCGCCTTCCTCTTGAGCCTACCCAATCCGGACGCCTGTGGCTGACGGGTCCCTAGGGGCTTGGCCCTGCACTCCGAATGTCGCCTCCGCAAAAACACGACGCTTCAGGGATAAGGCGTGACAGCAGGAAAGAGTCCTCTTCGGAGGATCAAGTCTTCGGCTTGGCTTACACGCGACGAAGGTAGCAGTCCGGGATAATCAGCAGTAATAGCCACAGAGGCGCCGTCACGGCTCGCCTGATAAAATATCCCGTCGACAAGCTCCACAGCCGCATCCGGGCCTTCTTCGAGTCCTGGATCCAGGGCCCTTTCGGGGTCCTCTGGCTGCGGGGAAGGGCTGGAGATTCCTTCTGCGGCCCTCCTTAGTTTCGGCTCGTAAATATCGAGGCAGGTAACCTTAGGAAAGAATGCCACAATAAGTGAAGCGAGAAAATAAATGACGACTTACCTAGTTTGGGGGATTGTACATGGAGAATCCATCCCGCTGTTTGATATGAAGGAAGTCTTCCTCTTCTCCTTTGTATAGGTCGGACAGTATCCTTGCCAGAGCAGTGGCGGAGTCCGGACCCTTACAACCACAACGGGTGGCATCATCTGCCCCACTAAAATGCCACATGGGATTGCCCCGATATTGAAGCGACTGCACTCCCCGCATTATGCATATTGCCATGACCTCGACTATCGTCAGTCCGGATTTGGCCATTAACTTTATCCTGCTCATCAGGAAATGTATTTCCCTAGTATCCTCTTCTTGGGGGCCTCGGGGGCGCCAGCTTAGACGTGCCCTCGGCAGGGCGTTACTGAACTTGGGGAGTCCTGTCCAGACTGGATCCGAAAGGGGAGCATCGTCAATATAAAACCACTCTGAAGCCAAGTTCTCTGGTGCCTTCTTGGGAGTGCCGGATAGGTATTCGGTCTCGGCGATACGCCATACTTCGGCCCCGCCCACTTGACATAGGGACTCTCCCTGGTTGCGGGGGACAAGGCAGAAAAACTTCTTCCACAAACCGAAATGAGCCTCGCAGCCTAGAAATAGCTCACAAAGGGCGACATACCCTGCTATATGTAGTATGGAGGCTGGGGTAAAGTTGTGCAACTGGAGGCCGTATACCTCCAGGAGCCCACGAAGGAATGGATGAATAGGAAACCCGACGCCCCTTAATAGATGCGGAATGAGGCATATTCCCTCCTCTTGAGACGGATTAGGGGATCTCTCTGCTTGTTCTCCGCTGTTGTAGGTGGCTATTCCGGCTCGGACAGGGACCATGAACGCCGGCGGGATAAGCCCTTGGGTTTGTAACTTTATCAAATGGCTATGAGAAATTGAACACTCTCCCCAGCCCCCCGGCTTGGGGCAAGGGGAGCGGGCAGAAGAGCTGCGATGACTGGCCATGTTGTAATGGTTTTTTCAGGGCGCTCTGTTGGATGCTTGCTCGAGGGGGAAGAGTGAGGTTTGGATCTAGGAATCCCCGTCTCTTCAAATAGACGGTTAGCCCGAAGGACCGGGGGTGGCAAATGCAAAAATGCCTCGACTCCTCGCATTCGCTCGACACGTGGAAATGGTCATTATTGAGGCGCTGAAGCCGAGGAGTACAACATTGATGAGATATCGGACACTGTTCATCGTAATAGGTACATTGGAGTATTAGGAGATGGAACCCGCCTTGCAATGCCGAAGACAAGACTGCGCGCCGGACTCACCATCATTGAAGCCTGGTTCAGGGGCTACTGAGGGAGTCCTGGATTAGGGGGTATCCGGACAACCGAACTATATACATCGTCCGGACTATTGAAGCATGAAGATACAAGATTCAAGACTCCGGCCCGTGTCCGGATGGGACTCTCCTTTGCGTGGAAGACAAGCTTGGCGATCCGGATATTATATTTCCTTCCTTGTAACTGACTCCATGTAAACCCTAGCCCTCTCTGATGTCTATATAAACCGGAGAGGATGGTCCTTAGAAGGCCGATCACAATTACTATCATACCATCATAGGCTAGCTCTTAGGGTTTAGCCTCTATGATCTCGTGGTAGATCTGCTCTTGTACTACTCATATCTTCAATATTAATCAAGCATAACAACATACGTTGTTCCCTTTGTCATCGGTATGTTACTTGCCCAAGATTCGATTGTCGGTATCTCAATAGCTAGTTCAATCTCGTTATCGGCAAGTCCCTTTACTCGTTATATAATGCTACATCCCACAACTAACTCATTAGTCACATTTCTTGCAAGGCTTATAGTGATCTGCATTACCGAGAGGGCCCAGAGATACCTCTCCGACATTCAGAGTGACAAATCCTAATCTTGAAATACGTCAACTCAACAAATACCTTCGGAGACACCTGTAAGCACCTTTATAATCACCCAGTTACGTTGTGACGTTTGGTAGCACACAAAGTGTTCCTCCGGTAAGCGGGAGTTACATAATCTCATAGTCATAGGAACATGTATAAGTCATGAAGAAAGCAATAGCAGCATACTAAATGATCAAGTGCTAAGCTAACGGAATGGCTCAAGTCAATCATATCATTCTTCTAATGATGTGATCCCACTGATCAAATGATAACTCATATCTATGGTTAGGAAACTCAACCATCTTTGATCAAGGAGCTAGTCAAGTAGAGGCATACTAGTGACACTATGTTTGTCTATGTATTCACACATGTATTATGTTTCCGGTTAATACAATTCTAGCATGAATAATAAACATTTATCATGATATGAGGAAATAAATAATAACTTTATTATTGACTCTAGGGCATATTTCCTTCAGAAATATACCCAAGTATTTCTTGAATAGTCATCCACGATCACCAAGCAATACTTTCTACCCCCAAGACTATCAAAGGATGGAGGCCCAAAGAGATCCATGTGAAGAAGCTCCAAGGGTCTATTCGAGTAGATGATAGTCGTGGGAGGGTGAGCCGTCTCATGAAGCTTTCCCTCGATACAAGCACTGGAAGCACGATCTTTGGCAAAACCAACATTTGTTAGTCCACGAACATGGTCCCCCTTGAGAAGACTTTGCAAAGATCTCATATTGACGTGGGCTAAACGGCGATGCCAAAGCCATCCCACGTCAACTTTAGCCATTAGGCATGTCGCGATCTTAGTGGGTCGCTCCAAAAAGTTAATCACATAAAGACCGTTCTCGACATGCCCAACAAAGGCTACTTTAAGAGTCTTGCTCCACAAGA
Source organism: Triticum aestivum (assembly GCF_018294505.1). Classification (NCBI taxonomy): domain Eukaryota; kingdom Viridiplantae; phylum Streptophyta; class Magnoliopsida; order Poales; family Poaceae; genus Triticum; species Triticum aestivum. The sequence continues at coordinate 607,653,741 of NC_057804.1, forward strand.
GGGCCACGATATCAATATCAAAGAAAGTGGCAAAGCCCATGAGTGCAAGTTGACGAACGGGAAGTAGATTGTAAGCAAGGGACTCAACAAGCATGACTTTCTCGACCGTGAGATCATGAGAAATTACAACCTTGCCAAGACCCAATACCTTAGAAGACGAGGCATCACCCCACTCGATGTTGGTGGGCATAGATGGAATCCTTTGCACATCCACCACCAAGTCCTTGCTTCCGGTCATATGATTTGTGGCCCCACTATCAAGCAACCATGATCCTCCACCGGAAGCAAACACCTACAAGAGATCAATGCTTGGTTTTAGGTACCCATTGAGTAATGGATCCTTTGATGTTAGTAACAAGGGTCTTGGGAACCCAAATAGACCATTCAATGTACTCATAAGAAGAACCAACAAATTTAGCATAAACATGACCATCACTAGCACGACATAACACATAAGAAGGGTTAAAGTCGTTGGCTTTGTTGGAAGGGGTGGCATTGCCCTTTTTGACATCACCACCCTTCACATTGTTCTTCTTCTCCTTAGGATCACCCTCTCCCTCCTTCACAAGCTTTTGCTTGAGAGGGGGAGGTTGTTTGGTCTTGTCGTTCTTCTTCTTGTTCTTGGACTTGGGTGTAAACCCAACTCCCTCTTTGGCCACAACTTCCTTTTGATTGCTCAAAAGGTCATTGAGGTTCTTCTCACCTTGAATGCATGTCACAAGGCCTTTCTCTAGTTGCTCTTTCAATTTGGCATTTTCCTGCACAAGATGCACATGCTCACAACACGGGTTAGTAGCATTTGCTTATCAATTAAGACCATATGAGGAAAGGTGGCTTTCTCCTTGGTTAGCTTCACTTGGAGTTGATCATGAGACTCCTTGAGGCTAGCATGAGCACCCTTCAAGGCCTTGTGAGTCTTGTCAAGTAAATCAAACTCCTCTTTAAGTCTAGCAAGGTCAACCCCAAGTTTAGCCTTCTCAGAGTTTAGCACACGAGAGACAACAAGAGCATGATCAAGATCTTTCTTTAATTTAGCATGTTCATCATTGTGTGACTCCTCAAGATCCAAACGATGCACATGCTCTTCCTCAAGAGCATTAGATAGATCCAATATCTCATCGACATAGTCACGACTAGGACCTTCCATCTTAGAGATGGTTTCTTCATGAGCCTCGATCATGTCATTGGCTTCACCAAGTTGTTCCAAGAGAGCAATGAAGTGCTTCTTGGATTTTCCCTTGAGTTTACTCATAAAATACTCAAATTCATTTATCTCTTCATTAGACCCCTCATTTTCATCAATGCAATCCGTCAAGGAGGGATTAGTAATGATGGTGGTTTTGATGTTGGGGTTTACCTTGTTAGTGTCTTTAGACATGAGGCACTTGGCGGTGATGTTCTTGTTGGGTGAATCGAAGAGAGACACCTGGGGAGTTGTGGAAATGGCAACGGAGGCCATGGCCATTGCTTCTCCATCTTCATCATCATCGGCATCCTCATGGTATTCTTCTTGAGCCACCAACCCTCGAGTAGGAGTCTTTTTGGTGAAGTTGTTCTTGTTGGGGAAGGACTTGGCTTTGTCTTTTTGGATGAGATTGCCACCATTGTCTTCCCGCTTCTCGTAAGGACAATCCACAACAAAGTGGCTCACATTGCCACAATTGTAGCAAGTTCTCACTCGTTGCTTGCCCTTGAATCCACTTGAGTTGTTCTTGTTGAAGTTGGGCCTTGTGTTCTTCTTGCTCCAAAATTGCCTTGAAGCAAGAGCCATGTGCTCATGATAATCATATTTTGTATCTTCTGGGTTGCTCTCCTCATCTTCCTCTTCTTCCTCTTCTTCCACAATAACCTTGGCCTTCAAGGAAAGGTTGAGCTTCTTCGTTCTTTGAGAACGCAACACCGTGTTGTCGGCGGTCTTGTCCAAGATGCTCATTGCCACGAACTCATCCAACACTTCATTTGAGGTCATGGAGTGGAAGTCCGTTCTTTGACGGATGACGGAGGACATGGCCTTGTTGTAGGGCATCATGGCCTTGAGGAACTTGCGCTTGATCCAATTGTCATCCATGTTCTTGCTCCCATGATCTCGGAGTGAGACCATGAGTTTGGTTACTCTCCGGAAGAGCTCATGAGGTTCTTCATATTCTTTCATTGCAAACTCATCGACTTCATCTTGCACCACTTCATAGTTGGAGCGTTGAATGCTAGCGCTTCCCCGATGAGAGACACAACGCAATGCCATGCATCTTTGGCCATGGCATAGGGTCGAAGATAAGGGAGACCTTCGGAGGGAATTGCATCTTGGATGACGAAGAGAGCATTCTCATTGAATTGATTATCCACGGCTTCTCTAGGGGTGAAGTTGCTTCGGTCATGTGGATAAAAATCTTCTTCAATGATTCTCCAAATATTAGTATTCACATGATTTAAATGATGCCTGAAGCGGTAAACCCAAGAATCAAAGTCCTCATTTTTCACAATCTTAGGAGGAGGGCCGGCATGATTTAAATGAGTAGAGGGAATCGGTCCTCCATAAATTGGAGGTTCCAAGATGTCGTTGCCATTTCTACCACTAGTAGAAGGACCCTTTTCACTATTAGCTTCCCCCTTGTCGGAGTTTGCATCCATCACCTTGTTAGTGGGATCACCCACTTTCATCGGTGAGGTAGATAGTTTAAGTCCTTCTAATAATTTATTAAACATGCTTTCAACCTCGGTCGTCATGGAGGTTTTCAATGTGTCCAAAGCAAAATTGAATTCCTCACGAGAGACCGCGGTTCCCCCATCGGCCGTAGAGGAGCTAGGGTTCACACCGGAGTGTTCCTCCCCACCGTCTATGGTGTCAACCATACTCTTCGAATGACAAAGTCCTTAATAAAGAGACAAGGCTATGATACCAATTGAAAGGATTGATATAGTTGACTAGAGGGGGGGTGAATAGGAAACTAACAATTTTTAGCTTTTCTTAACCAATTTCAACTTTGCAGCAAAGTAGGTTATCTAGATATGCAACTAGGTGAGCAACCTATATGATGCAATAACAACAAGCACACAAGCAAGCAAGAGAGGCAACACAAAGTATGCTTGCACAAGTAAAGGTGAGAGATAACCAAAAGGGGAACCAATGGAGACGAGGATGTGTTACCAAAGTTCCTTCCTTTTGAGGGGAAGTACACCTCTGTTAGAGCGGTGTGGAGGCATAATGCTCCCCAAGAAGCCACTAGGGACACCTTATTCTCCTCACACCTTCACACAATGCGAGATGCCGTGATTCCACTATTGGTGCCCTTGGAGGCGGCGACCGAACCTTTACAAACAAGGTTGGGTCAATCTCCACAACTGAATTGGAGGCTCCCAACAACACCACGAAGCTTCACCACAATGGACTGTGGATCCGAGGTGACCTCAACCGTCTAGGGTGCTCAAACACCCAATAGTAACAAGATCCGCTAGGGATTAGTGGGGGGGGGATCAAATTTATCTTGGTGGAAGTGTAGATCGGGGCCTTCTCAGCTAATCCCGAGCAAATCAACAAGTTTGATTGGCTAGGGAGAGAGATCGGGCGAAAATGGAGCTTGGAGCAACAATGGAGCTTAGGGGGAAGAGGTAAGTCAAGTTTGGGGAAAAATACCTCCTTTTATAGTGGTGGTGGGGGGGAGACAATCCAACCGTTACCCCCCAAAATAGCCCCGCAGAGGGCGGTACTACCGCTCCCCCTCACGGTACTGCCGTGCAATCAAGGAGGGCATGCAGATGGGCAGACAACAGACCTAGTGCGGTACTACCGCAGAGGTAGAGTGGTACTACCGCTACTACTGCCGCTGCTTCGTGCCGCACAACCCGACATGAGAGGCGACCCCCTCGAGTCGAGGCAGTAGGAGCCCGGTATCGCAGTGGTACTACGACTGAGGACCCCCAGGCGGTACTACCACTGCGGAGCGGTACTGCCGCCTGAGGCTCATGAGCGGTACTACCGCTGGACACCGCGGTACTACCGCTTGGACCAAGAAAAAAGCACTAGGAAGGAAATGGATGCTCCACCGAAGCGGTAAGGTCCATAGGGTGCAAAGAGGATGTGTACATGTTGATTCCACCCTAGCCTTAACAAAGCGGACCCCCTCTTGATAGTATGGTGACTCCTATGAAACATATCCACCAAAACAGAAATGAAAGAGCTACACCGTCTTAGATTAGAACTCCGAGGGGAAGAAATCATCTTGTGCCAAAGGATGAATCTCTGAAAAGCTCAAAGCACACGATTAGTCCGCAAATGTGTTGTCATCAATCACCAAAACTACATCAAGAGAGATATGCCTTAACACCAATCAAGTACCGAACGTATGGCACCTCCGAGTTCAGCACATGTTCAGCTTGATGACGTCCTCACCTTCTTGATCCAGCAAGACGGGCGAAGTAGTAGATGAGTTCCGGCAGCACGACGGCGTGGTTACAATGATGGCGTAGAACAATCTTCGCAGGGCTTCGCCAAGCATTATGGAAACTATGACGGAGGATATACTAGAGGGATGGAGTTGCCGGCACACGGCTTGGTGAATATTGATGTGTTCCGGGTGCTAGCCCTGCCCCTCTATTTATAAGTTGAGCCCTGCGGTTGAAACTTGGAGAAAGAGCCTCCTCAAAGTCAGTTTTGCCCGCAAGGAAGCGTCCTTCTTGGACTTCTCGGACCAGACGCCTCGGTCCTAAGCGTCTGGCCTAGATGCCATGGGCCTCGGCATCTGGCCCAGGGCCAGACATCAAGGTCTCCGGCGTTTGGACCCTGACCTCTGCAAAACATCCTTTTGCACCGACTTATCACCCTATGGGCCTGACCCCTTAGCCTAACCATATCATCCTATATACTAATCTTTACCTCCGGACCATTTCGGAGGTCCTCGTCATGTCCGTGATCTCATCCGGGACTCCGAACAACATTTGGTCACCAACATACATAACTCGTATAATACTATATCGTCAACTAACTTTAAGCGTGTGGACCCTATGGGTTCGAGAACTATGTAGACATGACCGAGACACCTCTCTGGTCAATAACCAATAGCGTAACCTGGATGCCCATATTGACTCCTACATATTCTACGAAGATCTTTATCGGTCGAACCATTATGACAACACGCAATTTTCCCTTTGTCCATCGGTATGTTACTTGCCCGAGATTCGATCGCCGGTATCTTCATACCTAGTTTAATCTCGTTACAAGCAAGTCTCTTTACTCATTCCGTAATACATCATCCTGCAACTAAATCATTAGTCACTTTGCTTGCAAGGCTTCTTATGATGTGTATTATCGAGAGGGCCTAGAGATACCTCTTCGATACTCGGAGTGACAAATCCTAATCTCGATCCATGCCAACCCAACAAACACCTATGGAGATACCTGTAGAGCATATTTATAATCACCCAGTTATGTTGTGATGTTTGATAGCACACAAGGCATTCCTCCGGTATCTAGGAGTTGCATAATCTCATAGTCAAAGGAATATGTATTTGACATGAAGAAAGCAATAGCAATAAAACTGAACGATCATTATTCTAAGCTAACGGATGGGTCTTGTACATCACATCATTCTCCTAATGATGTGATCTTGTTCATCAAATGACAACACATGTATATGGTTAGGAAACTTAACCATCTTTGATTAACGAACTAGTCTAGTAGAGGTTTACTAGGGACACAGAGTTTTGTCTGTGTATCCACACATGTATCAAGTTTCCGGTTAATACAATTCTATCATGAATACTAACATTTATCATGAAATAAGGAAATATAAAATAACAACTTTATTATTGCCTCTAGGGCATATTTCCTTCACCGCGGGGGGCACCACAGAGGACGCACCGACGCACGTCGCTCAACGGTGACGTGGGACAGTCCCGCATCCAGGCCAGCACCACATTAAGCTCTCGGGTGGCGGCGCGGGTCAGGCGAGGGACAAGGAGAGGAGGCAGGCCGTCCCTGTTGGAAATATGCCCTAGAGGCAATAATAAAATGATTATTATTATATTTCCTTGTTCATGATAATTGTCTATTATTCATGCTATAATTGTGTTATCCGGAAATCGTAATACATGTGTGAATACATAGACCACAACATGTCCCTAGTGAGCCTCTAGTTGACTAGCTCGTTGATCAACAGATAGTCATGGTTTCCTGACTATGGACATTGGATGTCATTGATAATGGGATCACATCATTAGGAGAATGATGTGATGGACAAGACCCAATCCTAAGCATAGCACAAGATCGTGCAGTTCGTTTGCTAGAGCTTTTCCAATGTCAAGTATCATTTCCTTAGACCATGAGATCGTGTAACTCTCGGATACCGTAGGAGTGGTTTGGGTGTACCAAACGTCACAACATAACTGGGTGAATATAAAGGTATACTACAGGTATCCCCGAAAGTGTCTGTTGGGTTGACACGGATCGAGACTGGGATTTGTCACTCCGTATGACGGAGAGGTATCTCTGGGCCCACTCGGTAATGCATCATCATAATGAGCTCAATGTGACCAAGTGGTTGGTCACGGGATCATGCATTACGGTATGAGTAAAGTGACTTGCCGGTAACGAGATTGAACGAGGTATTGGGATACCGACCATCGAATCTCGGGCAAGTAACATACCGATTGACAAAGGGAATTGTATACGGGATTACTTGAATCCTCGACATCGTGGTTCATTCGATGAGATCATCATGGAACATGTGGGAGCCAACATGGGTATCCAGATCCCGTTGTTGGTTATTGGCTGGAGAGATGTCTCGGTCATGTCTGCGTGATTCCCGAACCCGTAGGGTCTACACACTTAATGTTCAATGACGCTAGGGTTGTAGAGATATTAGTATGTGGTAACCTGAAAGTTGTTCGGAGTCCCGGATGAGATCCCGGACGTCACGAGGAGTTCCGAAATGGTCTGGAGGTAAAGATTTGTATATAGGAAGTCCAGTTTTGGCCACCGGGAAAGTTTCGAGGGTCACCTGTATTGTACCAGGACCACCGGAAGGGTCCCGGGGGTCCACCGGGTGGGGTCACCTATCCCGGAGGGCCCCATGGGCTGAAGTGGGAAGGGAACCAGCCCCTGGTGGGCTGGTACGCCCCCCTTGGGCCTCCCCCTGCGCCTAGGGTTGGAAACCCTAGGGGTGGGGGGCGCCCCACCTGACTTGGGGGGCAAGCAGTGGCGTAGCTGTAGGGTGGCCAGGGTGGTCCATGGACCACCCTGGAATTTGGCCCATTAGTTTAGTACTTCTCTGAAAAAATGAAACATATCCAGGCCCAAGTCAGGTCTCAGCCCATGTACATGCGAAGCGTTGGCTCCTTTCTTCCGTTTCCTGGTACGCGTACGCTGATCGTCGTCTCGTCTACTCGTCTCCTTTTCCTCTGGACTGAAACCCTAGCGGCTATCGTCATCGCCCAGCGCAACTGCGCAACAGCGCAAGGCCGGCACTCCGGCTGTCCGGCAGGGCACCCGCCGACGGCGACGGCCAAGCGGCCAGCGAAGGACGCCCGTCCCGGCGGCCGGCGAGGCGAGGAAGGAACTGCGCACCTACGCACGCATAGGTACAGGCGTACAGCCCCATACACAGTCCCGTATAGAGTAAGATTTTTGTTCTTCTCTAACTCAAAGAACAACTTCCTTTTGCTCTGAAGATTTGAACGGTTTGTTGAGAGTGCAAGCTTTAAATTTTTTTGCAATTGATTAGTCAATTGAACCAATTGAATCATTAGGGCTTTGTTCCAACTGAATTAATGTATTAACTTTTTTGTAGAACTGTTGCAAAAATGAAGCGGACAGGAGACATTGCATCGCTTTTTTTGAGATATGGATCCAAGAAGAAGGTAGCTGCTCCTTTTTCACCTCCTTCTCCGGCACCGGTAGCGCCCGCAGGGGAACAACAAACCTTAGAATCAGTGCAAGAGAGAGTAAATGAAGAAATCGTGGATTCATCACCACCAGCGCCATCGCCGCCACCACCGCCGTCGCCGCCACCGCCACCACCACCACCACCACCATCTGTTTATGATATTAGTCGCCTTCCACATGATCCGGGGGATAGACTGCCCATTGCGTCTTATCCTGTCAATGATCAAGATGCCGTTCGACGAGCATATATCCTCAAGCGTCCGTTCCAACCATATGCACATCAATTTGAAAGCAGAAATATTGGAGGCAGAGATCGGCAATTCAATCCTCTCTGGTTTCATAAACATCATTGGCTTGAATATAGTATTAGCAAGAAAGCTGGATTCTGCTTTGTATGCTACTTGTTCAAAGATAAAAAAACCAGTGGCAATAGAACCAATGCATTTACTGAAGATGGTTGGAGAACTTGGAATAGAGAGGATGCGCTTGTAAAGCATGAAGGTGGTGTAGCAAGTGTGCACCAGGCAGCTCAAGAGAGATACAACTTATTTGTTAGCCCCCGTGCTTCTCAAATTGATAATATTATGGTGAAGGGGAATAATGAGGATCTACGTCTTTACAAGATCCGATTGACTTATTCACTTAGATGTTTGAGGTTTATTTTGCATCAAGGATTGGCCTTCCGTGGACACAGAGAAAATGAAGAGTCTAGCAACAGAGGTAACTTCATTGAGCTTTTGAAATGGCTTGCAACAAATAGTGAAGAGGTGAATAAGTATGTTTTGAATAATGCTCCACGTAATTGCAAATTGACTTCCCCTGGTATACAACAACAAATTATCCAATGTTGTGCAATAGAAACTAGAAAGAAAATTATTGAAGAACTTGGCGATGATCACTATGCTATTCTAGCGGATGAATCTAGCGATGTATCACATAAAGAACAATTGGCTCTGTGCTTGCGTTTTGTTGATAAACTAGGAAGGCCATGTGAGCACTTTCTTGGAGTTGTTCATGTAGGTGATACTACTTCACTGTCACTTAAGGAAGCAATTGAAGATTTACTTGTGGATAACCATTTAACCATGAGTCAAATTCGTGGGCAAGGTTACGACGGGGCTAGCAATATGAAAGGGGAGATTAAAGGTCTAAAAACATTGATCATGAGAGAGTCACCTTCTGCTTATTATGTCCATTGTTTTGCTCATCAACTCCAACTAGTTCTTATTGCTGTTGCCAAGGGAAATGATGATTGTGTGTGGTTTTTCGATCGAGTGTCTTTATTGCTGAATATTGTTGGTGTTTCTTGTAAGCGTCATGACATGCTTCGAAATGTTAGACTTCACAATATCATGAAGGCAATTGAATGTGGTGAACTGGAAACTGGGACTGGATTAAATCAAGAGATGGGCTTGCCTAGGCCGGGTGAAACTCGGTGGGGCTCTCATTATAGAACTGTTCGCAACATTATTGATATGTATGCTGAAATTCGTGATGTGCTCATCTCTCTTGGTAAAGATACTTCACAAAGGGCTGAATGGCCGAAAATACATAGTATTGTTGGAGTGTTTGAGTCATTTGACTTTGTTTTCAATGCACACTTGATGTTTCTCATTCTTGGATATACAAATGATTTGTCCGAGTGTTTGCAAAGAAGAGACCAAGATATTCTTACTGCAATGTCACTTGTTAGATTGGCAAAAAGTAGGATGCAAGAACTGAGGTCTAATGGGTGGGATGCATTCCTTGAAAAGGTCACTTCCTTTTGCAACAAACATGGTATTGAAGTTCCTGTAATGGAGAATAATTATGTCCCTTATGGAAGATCAACATGGTTTGTACAACCTCAAACAAATGCAGACCACTTTAGAAGGGAAATTTATATTGGGATTATTGATAAAATCAGTCAAGAGCTCGACAATCGGTTTGATGAGGTCAATATGGAGTTGCTTTCTTGTATGTCGGCCTTGAATCCCGCCAACTCATTTGCTGCTTTTGATGCACAAAAGGTACGTAGACTTGCTGAGTTCTACCCCAATGATTTTTCAAGCTCTGACTTGATGCACCTTGAAATGCAACTTGATAACTATATTGATGACATGAGAAAAGATGACAACTTCAAAGGCCTAGAAAATCTTGTTGATCTCTCAGTTAAGCTTGTTCAAACAAGAAGGCATATAGTTCATAATTTGGTGTACTTGCTTCTAAAATTGGTATTGCTTCTACCGGTGGCAACAGCAAGTGTTGAAAGAGCATTTTCTGCAATGAGTGTGGTCAAAAACAAGTTAAGAAACAAGATGGGTGATAGTCTTTTGGATGATTGCCTAGTCACATACATCGAACGAGATGCTTTCTCCAAAGTGACCGAAGATAATATAATTGAGACTTTCATGGTCTTGAGAAGGCGGTATACCGACAAATAAGGTGTGTCATATTTTATGCAAATGTAAGACTTGAACATGAATTTTAATATGCTTTGCAAGACCTTATTGATATGTGCTTTGGATATATTCTGTGTGCATATGTTGGTTTGTTAAATTTGTGGTGTAAATTTTATTTTGTGCCAATTGGACCACCCTGACATAAAATCCTGGCTACGCCACTGGGGGCAAGTTCCCCCCTTTGGCCGCCGCCCCCCTTGAGATTGGATCTCTAGGGGTCGGTGCCCCCTCAGGGCCCCTATATAAATAGGGGGAAGGGAGGGCTGCGCACCCAAGCCCCTGGCGCCTCCCTCTCCCCCCGTAACACCTCTCCCTCTCGCTGAGCTTGGCGAAGCCTTGCCGAGATCCCCGCTACTTCCACCACCACGCCATCGTGCTGCTAGATCTCCATCAACCTCTCCTTCCCCCTTGTTGGATCAATAAGGAGGAGACGTCTCTCCCAACCGTACATGTGTTGAACGCGGAGGTGCCGTCCGTTCGGTGCTAGGATCATCGGTGATTTGGATCATGACGAGTATGACTCCATCAACCTCGTTCTCTTGAACGCTTCCGCTCGCGATCTACAAGGCTATGTAGATTCACTCCTCTCTCTCGTTGCTAGATGACTCCATAGATTGATCTTGGTGAAGCGTACAAATTTTTTATTTTCTGCAACATTCCCCAACAGTGGCATCATGAGCTAGGTCTATGCGTAGTTTCTATGCACGAGTAGAACACAATTTTGTTGTGGGCGTAGATGTTGTCAATTTACTTGCCACTACTAGTCTTATATTGTTTCGGCGGCATAGTGGGATGAAGCGGCCCGGACCGACCTATCACGTACGCTTACGTGAGACAGGTTCCACCGACTGACATGCACTAGTTGCATAAGGTGGCTAGCGGGTGTCTGTCTCTCCCACTTTAGTCGGATCGGATTCGATGAAAAGGGTCCTTATGAAGGGTAAATAGAAATTGGCATATCACGTTGTGGTTTTGACGTAGGTAAGAAACGTTCTTGCTAGAACCCTATTGCAGCCACATAAAAACATGCAACAACAATTAGAGGATGTCTCACTTGTTTTTGCAGCATATGCCTTGTGATGTGATATGGCCAAAAGGATGTGATGAATGATATATATGTGATGTATGAGATTGATCATGTTCTTGTAATAGGAATCACGACTTGCAAGTCGATGAGTATGACAACCGGCAGGAGCCATAGGAGTTGTCTTAATTATTGTATGACATGCGTGTCATTGAATAAACGCCATGTAATTACTTTACTTTATTTCTAAATCGTTAGCCATAGTAGTAGAAGTAATCGTTGGCATGACAACTTCATGAAGACACGATGATGGAGATCATGGTGTCATGCCGGTGACGATGATGATCATGGCGCCCCGAAGATGGAGATCAAAAGGAGCAAAATGATATTGGCCATATCATGTCACTATTTAATTGCATGTAATGTTTATCATGTTTTTGCATCTTATTGCTTAGAACGACGGTAGTAAATAAGATGATCCCTCATAACAATTTCAAGAAAGTGTTCCCCCTAACTGTGCGCTGTTGCGAAAGTTCGTTGTTTCGAAGCACCACGTGATGATCGTGTGTGATAGATTCTAACGTTCACATACAACGGGTGTAAGCCAGATTTACACATGCAAAACACTTAGGTTGACTTGACGAGCCTAGCATGTACAGACATGGCCTCGGAACACAAGAGACCGAAAGGTAGAACATGAGTTTGTATAGAAGATACGATCAACATGAAGATGTTCACCGATGATGACTAGTCCGTCTCACGTGATGATCAGACACGGCCTAGTTGACTCGGATCATGGATCACTTAGATGACTAGAGGGATGTCTGTCTGAGTGGGAGTTCATTAAATAATTTGATTAGATGAACTTAATTATCATGAACTTAGTCTAAAAACTTGTGCAATATGTCTTGTAGATCAAATGGCCCACGCTAATGTTGCCCTCAACTTGAACGCGTTCCTAGAGAAAACCAAGCTGAAAGACGATGGTAGCAACTACACGGACTGGGTCCGGAACTTGAGGATCATCCTCATAGCTGCCAAAAGAGCATATGTCCTAGATGCACCGCTAGGTGATGCACCCGTTTTCCCCTCAACTCAAGACGTTATGAACGTCTGGCAGTCGCGTCTTGATGACTACTCCCTTGTTCAGTGCGGCATGCTTTACAACTTAGAACCGGGGCTCCAAAAGCGTTTTGAGCAACACGGAGCATATGAGATGTTCGAAGAGCTGAAAATGGTTTTCCAAGATCATGCCCGGGTCGAGAGATATGAAGTCTCCAACAAGTTCTACAATTGTAAGATGGAGGAAAATAGTTCTGTCAGCGAGCACATACTCAAAATGTCTGGGTTGCACAACTGCTTGTCCCAGCTGGACATTAACCTCCCGGATGAGGCGGTCATTGACAGAATCCTTCAGTCGCTCCCACCTAGCTATAAGAGCTTTGTGATGAACTACAATATGCAGGGGATGGTGAAAACTATTCTTGAGGTATTTTCAATGCTGAAATCAGTGGAGGTAGAAATCAAAAAGAAACATCAAGTGTTGATGGTCAATAAAACCACTAGTTTCAAGAAAGCAAGGGTAAGAAGAACTTCAAGAAGGACGGCAAGGGAGTTGCCGCACCCGGTAAGCCAGTTGCCGGGAAGAAGCCAAAGCATGGACCCAAACCTGAGTCTGAGTGCTTTTATTGCAAGGGAAGCGGACACTGGAAGCGGAACTGCCCCAAGTACTTAGCGGACAAGAAGGCCGGCAACACCAAAGGTATATGTGATATACATGTAATTGATGTGTACCTTACCAGTACTCGTAGTAGCTCCTGGGTATTTGATACCAGTGCGGTTGCTCATATTTGTAACTCAAAACAGGAGTTGTGGAATAAGCAGAGACTGGCGAAGGACGAGGTGACGATGCGCGTCGGGAATGGTTCCAAGGTTGATGTGATTGCCGTCGGCACGCTACCTATACATTTACCTACGGGATTAGTTTTAAACCTCTATAATTGTTATTTAGTGCCATCTTTGAGCATGAACATTGTATCTGGATCTCGTTTAATACGAGAGGGCTAGTCATTTAAATCCGAGAATAATGGTTGTTCTATTTATATGAGAGATATGTTTTATGGTCATGCCCTGCTGGTCAATGGTTTATTCTTAATGAATCTCGAACGTGATGTTACAAACATTCATAGTGTGAATACCAAAAGATGTAAGGTTGAGAACGGCAGTGCCACAAGTATGTGGGACTATCGTTATGTTCTCACTCTCACTAATGACTTAAGTAGATATGGGTATGTCTAGTTGAAGAAACACAAGTCTGAGACCTTTGAAAGGTTCAAGGAATTTCAGAATGAGGTAGAGAATCAACGTGACTGAAAAATAAAGTTCTTACGATCAGATCGTGGAGGAGAATATTTAAGTCACAAATTTGGTACGCACTTAAGAAAATGTGGAATCATTTCACAACTCACGCTGCCTAGAACACCTCAGCGTAACGGTGTGTCCGAACATCGTAATCGCACTCTATTGGATATGGTGCGATCTATGATGTCACTCACCGATTTACCGCTATCATTTTGTGTATACGCTCTAGAGACAGCTACATTCACTTTAAATAGGGCACCATCTAAATCCGTTGAGACGACACCGTATGAATTATGGTTTGGGAAGAAACCTAAGCTGTCGTTTCTAAAAGTTTGGGGATCCGATGCTTATGTCAAGAAACTTCAACCTGAAAAGCTCAAACCCAAGTCGGAAAAATGCGTCTTCATAGGATACCCTAAGGAAACCATTGGATATACCTTGTACCTTAGATCCGAAGGCAAGATCTTTGTTGCCAAGAACGGGTCCTTTCCGGAGAAAGAGTTTCTCTCGAAAGAAATAAGTGGGAGGAAAGTAGAACTCGATGAAGTACTGCCTCTTGAACCGGAAAGTAGCGCAGCTCAGGAAGATGTTCCTGTGGTGCCTGCACCGACTAGAGAGGAAGTTAATGACGATGATCAAGGTACTTCGGATCAAGTTGCTACTGAACTTCGTAGGTCCACAAGGACACGTTCCACACCAGAATGGTATGGCAACCCTGTCCTGGAAATCATGTTGTTAGACAACGGTGAACCTTCGAACTATGAAGAAGCGATGGCGGGCCCAGATTCCAACAAATGGCTAGAAGCCATGCAATCTGAGATAGAATCCATGTATGAAAACAAAGTATGGACTTTGACAGACTTGCCCGATGATCGGCGAGCGATAGAAAATAAATGGATCTTTAAGAACAAGACGGACGCGGATGGTAATGTTATCATCTATAAAGCTTGACTTGTCGCTAAGGGTTATCGGCAAGTTCAAGGGTTTGACTACGATGAGACTTTCTCTCCCGTAGCGAAGCTGAAGTCTGTCTGAATCATGTTAGCAATTGCTGCATACTATGATTATGAGATATGGCAAATGCACGCCAAAATGGCATTCCTCTTAAGGAAGAATTGTATATGATGCAGCCGGAAGGTTTTGTCGATCCTAAGAATGCTAACAAGGTATGCAAGCTCTAGCGCTCCATCTATGGGCTGGTGCAAGCATCTCGGAGTTGGAACATTCGCTTTGATGAAATGATCAAAGCGTTTGGGTTTACACAGACTTATGGAGAAGCCTGCGTTTACAAGAACGTGAGTGGGAGCTCTGTAGCATTTCTCATATTATATGTAGATGACATACTTTTGATGGGAAATGATATAGAACTTTTGGACAACATTAAGGCCTACTTGAGTAAGTGTTTTTCAATGAAGGACCTTGGAGAAGCTGCTTACATATTAGGCATCAAGATTTATAGAGATAGATCGAGACGCCTCATAGGTCTTTCATTGTCACGCCCAATATGCGACCCTATCCAAAAGGAACTCGAAGGTCCCACCAAGGATAGACCCGCATATTGAAATGCTTTTTCAAGGTGGATATCATTACATCAACATTACATAATAGATGGGGATACATACAAGAGGCATACAATGCCACACGAATACAACATCACAATACATAAGAGCATCATCCGACTACGGATGAAACACAAACAGAAACTCAAATGACATCCACCCTGCTAGACCAGGTTGCCGACCTGGAACCTATCCCTTGATCGAAGAAGCAGAAGAAGAACTCAACGCAAGCAAGCATCGCTCTCGCGTCATGATCATCGCGAAACCTGTACCTGCAACTGTTGTTGTAGTAATCTGTGAGCCACGAGGACTCAGCAATCCCGTTACCATGGGTATCAAGACTAGCAAAGCTTAAAGGGAAAGGAAGGGGTAAAGTGGTGAGGTTGCAGCAGTGGCTAAGCACACATGGTGGCTAACATACGCAAATAAGAGCGAGAAGAGAGCAAGCGGAACGGTCGTGAAGCTAGCAATGATCAAGAAGTGATCTTGAACTCCTACTTACGTCAAACATAACCCAGAAACCGTGTTCTCTTCCTGGACTCCGCCAAGAAGAGACCATCACGGCTACACACACGGTTGATGCGTTTTAATTCGGATCTGGTGTCAAGTTATCTACAACCGGACATTAACAAATTCCCATCTGCCTATAACCGCAGGCACGACTTTCAAAAGATTATACCCTGCAGGGGTGTCCCAACTTAGCCCATGATAAGCTCTCGTGATCAACGAAGGATATACCTTCTCCCAGGAAGACCCGATCAGACTCGGAATCCCGGTTTACAAGACATTTCGACAATGGTAAAACAAGACCAGCAAGACCGCCCGATGCGCCAACAATCCCGACAGGAGCTGCACATATCTCGTTCTCAGGGCAACACCGGGTGAACACTACGTACAACTAAAACCATACCTCGAGTTTCCCCGAGGTGGCGCTGCAAGTGGCTCTAGTTCGGACCAACACTTAGACAAGCACTGGCCCGGGGGGGCTGTAATAAAGATGACCCTTGGGTTAATTACTGCCAAGGGAAATACAGGTGTTGGTGAGGCAAATGCTAAAACCAAGGTTGGGCCTTGCTGGAGGAGTTTTATTCAAAGCGAACTGTCAAGGGGGTCCCATAAATCACCCGACCGCGTAAGGAACGCAAAATCCAGGAACATAACACTGGTATGATGGAAGTTAGGGCGGCAAGAGTGGAACAAAATACCAAGCATAAGGCCGAGCCTTCCACCCTTTACCAAGTATATAGATGCATTAATAATATAAGAGATATTGTGATATCCCAAAAAAATCATGTCCACCATGGAGAAATCTACTTCACCTGCAACTAACAATGCTATAAGAGGGGCTGAGCAAAGAGGTAACATAGCCACGCAACGGTTTGCTAGGAAGGGTGTCAAAGGTTAGAGGTTCATGGCAATTTGGGATGGCTTGATAAACAGGTGATAGGTAGCGCAGCATAGCAATAGAACGAAGCAACTAGCATAGCAATGATAGTAGTGAGATCCAGGGTAGCGGTCATCTTGCCTGAAATCCCGCAAGGAAGAAGAACGAGTCCATGAAGTAGACGAACGGGAGTAGTCGAACGAATCCTCACAATCGCAACATTACTGGAACTAAGAAGCAACACCGGAAAGAAACAAACGACATGGTAAATGCACAAGCATAAACATGGCATGATGCACAAACAAGTATGATGCATGTCCAGTTTAATGAGGCATGGCATGACAAAGTGCAACAAACAATACTACAAGTTAAGTGGAGCTCAATATGCAACGAGTTTGTAACACCCACGATGCGGCTATATCTCCCACGTGTCGAAGCACGACTTAGAGGCATAACTGCATGGTGGTTTTGTCGCAAGAAGGGTCATCTTCACACAATCCCATGTAATGAACAAGAATGGGATAAAGAGAGTTGGCTTACAATCGCCACTTTGCTACGGTCAAGTTCAAATGAAAAGAAGACAACCCCAAATGCTAGATCCCCGATCGTCCCGACTGGACTCCTCTACTGATCATCTAGAAACGATACATAGTAACGACCAAGGGCCTCATCAAATTCCCACTTCAGCTCAGTTGCGCCCTCTGCGCCAGTATCCTCGGCACCTGCTTCTGTTTTGGTAGAATCTGTGAGTCACGAGGACTCAGCAATCTCACACCCGCGAGATCAAGACTATTTAAGCTCATAGGTAGGCAAAGGGGTAATATGGTGGAGCTGCAGCAAGCACTAAACATATATGGTGGCTAACATACGCAAGTGAGAGCGAGAAGAGAAGCAATGCGGCGGTCGAGAAGCTAAAAGTGATCAAGAAGTGATCCTGAAACTACTTACGTCAAGCATAACTCAAACCGTGTTCACTTCCCGGACTCCGCCGAGAAGAGACCATCACGGCTACACACACGGTTGATGCATTTTAAAGAGGTCAAGTGTCAAGTTATCTACAACCGGACATTAACAAATTCCCATCTGCCTCATAACCGTGGGCATGGCTTTTGAAAGATGATATACCCTGCAGGGGTGTCCCAACTTAGCCCATCACAAGCTCTCACGGTCAACGAAGGATATACCTTCTCCCGGGAAGACCCGATCAGTCTCGGAATCCCGGTTCGCAAAACATTTCGACAATGGTAAAACAAGACCAGCAAAGCCACCCAATGCGCCGACAAATCCCGATAGGAGCTGCGCATATCTCGTTCTCAGGGCACACCGGATCGTCCAAACTTCCGGTAGGCCAGCCCAGAGTTGCCCCTGGTGGCCACCGGCGGTTGACAGGTTGGACCAACACTCACGACGAGCACTGGCCCGGGGGGGGGGGGTAAATAAAGATGACCCTTGGGCTCGCGAAAACCCAAGGGAAAGGGGCTTAGCTGGCAAATGGTAGAACCAAGGTTGGGCCTTGCTGGAGGAGTTTTATTCAAAGCGAACTGTTAAGGGGGTCCCATAAATCACCCAACCGTGTAAGGAACGCAAAATCAAGGAACATAACACCGGTATGACGGAAACTAGGGCGGCAAGAGTGGAACAAGTCACCAGGCATAAGTCCGAGCCTTCCACCCTTTACCAAGTATATAAGGTGCATTAATTTAAACAGGAGATATTGTGATATCCCAAAATATCCGTGTTCCGACCAGGAACAAACTTCATCTTCACCTGCAACTAACAACGCTATAAGAGGGGCTGAGCAAAAGCGGTGACATAGCCAAACAATGGTTGCTAGGACAGGTTGGTTAGAGGGTTGACATGGCAACAGGGAGGCATGGTAAACAATGGCATGTAGAGCTAACATAGCAATAGAGCGAGTACTAACAAGCAAAGATAGAAGTGATATCGAAGGTATGGTCATCTTGCCTGCAAGGTTCTCAGGGTTGTCGAAGGCTTGATCCTCGTAAGTGTACTCAACAGGTTCCTCGTGCACATACTCGTCTCACGGCTCTACCCAAAGCAAGAACACAAGCAAAGGAACCACAATAAATCACGGTGCAATGCACAAACAACATGATGCAATACATGTCATGATATGCGAGATGTGATATGCAATGCATATGCGTGCTTCGGAAGGAAAGATAATGAACAAGGCATCAACTTGGCAAACCAAGTATGCCGCTAGAAAGATGAGATGGTTTCGGTTGAAATCGATATAAAGATCACCGGATTCGGATGCACGGTTTGCAAATGGCAAGCAAGGCAAGAATGGCACAAAGCTGCGATTAACAGCACGAAGCTACTTAGCATGCAACAAGAAACTATGCTACAGCACCCCAACATAAAAACAAAGCATATGGAAATGATCTACAGGAGATGCTTTACAAAAGAGGAACACTGAGCTATGGCTAAATCACATCATAACAGGTTCAAACAAGCATGGAGAAAGTGCAAAAAATATCAGGTTGGACATGGCATAAATAGCATCACGAAGCAATGTTCAGAGCAGGTTATCGACATGCTACAGGAACTTATAATAGCAAAGCAAGGCATGGCATAAATCTACTCAAAGCATATATCAAAAGTCCCTTACTGACCATAAGCCAAAAAGGATCAGAAAATATGATGACACCCACGTAAACATAGCAAGTTTCGTTAACAGATTTCAGCAAACAAAGCATGGCATTGACATAATTACGAAGGCACCTTCATGAGCTCGAAGCACTCACTACAGAAGCTATACATGGCAAGAAACAACATCATAGCATATCCGGACCAACTACAACAACCTTGGCCAAATTGAATAACATGTAAACAATCTGCCAGGAAACATTTTGAAGCAAAAGTAGAGCACGAAAATGATATGCTAGACTACTCCATAATTTCAACCAGGAAAATGGATGGATAGAACAAAACCATTTTTCCAAAACACCCTTACTGAAGTATCTCAAATTATGCATGGATCTCTCTGTAGCAACATGTTTACATGGCATCAAAATTACAGCAAAACATGGACTAAAATTAGCATTATCACGAAGCCTAGTTTGCATGCTTGTGCTAGTCACCACATTGATCACAAAAATACATGGTAAGCACCTCTGTAAATAGTACATAGCATAGTTCAAAATACATTTAGGGACCAAGTTCATAGGATGCACACATCAATCATGGCAAAAATGACAAAAGAGCTCGTGCTGATAAGAATCTGAAACTAACATTATGAAGCCCTCTTCCAACAACATTTCGGGTATCAAGATGAGCTCAAATGTAAATGATGCAATGGAATGAAATGATGTACTCTTAGAGGCAAACAATTCGGTGTGCTACACACCCAAAACGGAGCCACGGGTGCGAAGATGTGATGCGATGAAGATGCAACAAAATTAATGCAGAAAATGACTTAGACAAAAAAATGGGGGGAAAAGAAGTCAACCCTGCCGGATCGGATCTGAGCCGGCTCGCGGTTCGAGGACGACGCCGGAGCGTGCGGCGACGGCGGCCGGAGTAGGAGGGGACGAGGCCGGGGGCGGCGAGATCCGGCCGGACCCTCGCCGGATCTGGCCGGGACGAGGAGGAGACGGGCGGCGCCGGCGGAGGGAGCTCGGGGCACCTCGGGTGCGGCCTTCC
>NC_057804.1:607674560-607698692 GCF_018294505.1 Triticum aestivum
GGGGGCGCGGCGGAGGCCACGTGGCGAGCTTCGACTCGCCGGGGGCGCGGCGGCGGACGCGTCCGGCTCCGTCCGGACGTGTCCGGCTGCGGAGAGGGGAGATTTTCTAGGGTTTGCCCGTGAATTTCGGAGGGGGAGGCATATATATAGGTAGAGGGAGCTAGGAGTGTCCAAATGAGGTGCGTTTTTCTCCCACACGATCGCGATCCAACGACGGAGAGCATGGAAGTGACTTAGATGGGTTATTGGGCTGTTTTGGAGGGGTGTTGGGCTGCAACTCAAAAGAGGCCTTTCCGGGAGTGCGGTTAACCGTTGGAGTACCAAACGAGCTCCAAATGACCCGAAACTTGACAGGTGGTCTACCGGTGCTATACCAGGGCCACTTGGCAAGGCTCGGTCCATTCAGAGAACGTTCAACACCCGCACACGAAAATAGACAAGAGGGGTGCGCCGGTGCATGTGGGAGTGTCGGATTGCGAAATGGACAACGGGGAAAATGCTTAGATGCATGAGGCGAACACGTATGCAAATGAGATGCACATGATGACATGATATGATATGCATGACATGAATAAAATGAAAAACAAAAGACAAAACCCAACCACAAAGGGAATATCATATCACATAGCCGAAAATGGCAAGAGTTGGAGTTACAAAGATGGAAAGTTACATCCGGGGTGTTACAACACTCCACCACTACAAGAGGATCTCGTCCCGAGATCTAGGACTGAAAGAACTCCGGATATTCGGAACGGAGGTGATCCTCGCGCTCCTAGGTGGCTTCTCGGTCGGAATGGTGTGACCACTTCACTTTCAGGAATTTGATTGACTTGTTGCGAGTCTTGCGCTCGGTTTCTTCAAGAATAGCAACGGGGTGCTCATGATAAGAGAGATCTTCTTGGAGGTCGATTTCTTCGAAGTTGATAGTGCGCTCAGGAGTCTTGAAGCACTTGCGAAGCTGTGACACGTGAAACACATCGTGCACGTTCGCAAAGTTTGACGGAAGCTCAAGTTGATAGGCGAGGTCGCCTCTTTTGCCAATGATCTTGAAAGGACCCGCGTATCTAGGGGCAAGCTTCCCTTTGATACC
This sequence comes from Triticum aestivum, assembly GCF_018294505.1. Taxonomy (NCBI): domain Eukaryota; kingdom Viridiplantae; phylum Streptophyta; class Magnoliopsida; order Poales; family Poaceae; genus Triticum; species Triticum aestivum. The sequence goes on from NC_057804.1 coordinate 607,675,651, forward strand.
GAAGCGACGAGTGCCTTTCATTGGAGAGACGTGGAGGTAGACATGGTCTCCGATTTCAAAAGCCAAGTCGCGGTGCTTGCTATCATAGTAACTCTTCTGTCGCGATTGCGCGGCTTTGAGATTCTCACGAATGACTTTGCACATTTCTTCGGCTTCTGTGATCAAGTCATTGCCAAGAAGTTGGCGTTCACCTGTCTCGGACCAATTGAGAGGAGTACGACACTTTCTGCCGTAGAGAATTTCGAATGGGGCCTTGCCCGAACTCGCTTGGAAGCTGTTGTTGTAGGAGAACTCGGCATATGGAAGACAATCTTCCCACTTCATACCGAAAGAGATGACACAAGCCCTGGGCATATCTTCAAGAATTTGATTGACTCGCTCGACTTGGCCACTTGTTTGAGGATGGAAAGCTGTGCTGAAACGAATGTTGGTGCCCATGGCCGTTTGAAAGGAGTCCCAGAACTTAGAAGTGAAGATGCTTCCACGATCTGAAGATATCAATTGTGGAATGCCGTGCAAGGAGACAATTCTTGAGGTGTATAGCTCTGCCAGCTGAGCTGCTGTGATAGATTCTTTGATAGGAAGAAAATGAGCCACTTTGGTAAGCTTGTCAATGACAACGAAGATAGCATCATTTCCACGCTTGGACTTAGGAAAACCAGTCATGAAGTCCATCTCGATATGGTCAAACTTCCATTCTGGAATAGCAAGTGGTTGGAGGAGACCAGCTGGTCTTTGGTGTTCTACTTTCACCCTTCTATAGACATCACATTCATTCACGAATTGAGCAATCTCTCGCTTCATTCGAGTCCACCAATATGACTGCTTGAGGTCATGGTACATCTTTGTACTTCCAGGATGAATGGATAGGAGGGAATTGTGTGCCTCATTCATGATGACTTTTCTTAGATCACCTTTTGGAACCACAATTCGATCCTCGAAGAAAAGAGTATCTTTGTCATCCAAGCGATAACACTTGTATTTGGGAATGCCCTTGTCAATACCACGTTTCACCTTCTTCACCATGGTATCCAGGAGTTGTGCCTCACGAATTTGATCTTCCAAAGTAGGAGAGACTATGAGGTTGGCATGAAAGCCTTGAGGAACAACTTGAAGATTCAGCTTGCGGAAGGCTTCACAGAGATCCGGTTGAAACGGCTTGAGAATTAGACTGTTGCAATAAGCCTTTCTGCTCAGAGCATCTGCAATCACATTCGCCTTGCCAGGAGTATATTCGATACTCGGATTGTACTCTTGAATCATTTAGACCCATCGAGTTTGCCTGAGGTTAAGGTTGGGTTGAGTGAAGATATACTTGAGGCTCTTGTGATCGGTGAAAATGTCCACTTGTCTTCCCAATAAGAGATGTCTCCATGTTATCAATGCATGGACAACTGCCGCCAACTCAAGATCATGAGTGGGGTAATTCTTTTCGTTGGGCTTCAACTGACGAGAGGTATAGGCCACAAATTTTTTCTCTTGCATCAACACAGCACCGAGACCTTGAAGGGAAGCATCACAGAATACTTCGAATGGCTTGGATTCATCAGGAGGAGTCAAAACAGGAGCTGTGACTAGCTTCTCTTTGAGGGTGTTGAAAGCAACGTCACACTCAGGCGTCCAGACATACTTGACATGCTTCTGGAGGAGGTTGGAAAGAGGCTTTGCAATCTTAGAGAAGTTCTCAACGAATCTTCGGAAATAGCTTGCAAGACCGAGAAAACTACGGAGCTGCTTGACATTCTGAGGAGGTTCCCAATTCACAACTGCAGACACCTTCGCCGGATTAACAGCAATGCCCTTAGCAGAGATGATATGACCAAGATAAAGAACTTCATCAAGCCAGAACTCACATTTGGAAAACTTCGCATAGAATTGATGCTCTTTGAGCTTGTCGAGCACCAATCGCAAATGTTTGGCATGATCCTGCTTATTCTTGGAGAAGACCAAGATATCATCGAGATACACCAGAACGAATTCATTGGTGTAGGGGTTGAAGATAAAGTTCATCATGCGAGAGAACGTTGGAGGAGCATTGACAAGGCCGAAAGACATGACAGTATTCATAAGAACCATAGCTTGTTTTGAATGCTGTCTTAGGAATATCTTCTTCACGAATGCGAATCTGATGATAACCCATACGGAGGTCAAGCTTGGAGAAAACTTTAGCCCCTTTGAGTTGCTCGAAAAACTCATTGATGTTGGGAAGTGGATACTTGTTCTTGATTGTCTTCTTGTTCAATGGACGGTAATCGACGCAAAGTCGGTCCATGCCATCCTTCTTCTGGACAAAAAGAACTCCACAACCCCATGGGGAAGAACTCGGTCTGATCAAACCCAGACGCTCTTGTTCATCGAGCTGCTTCTTCAATTCCTTCAGCTCCTTGGGTCCAAGCTTGTAAGGACGCTTGCAAACGGGTTCTGTTCCCGGCTCAAGATCAATAACGAATTCGACTGGCCGATGAGGACGCATACCCGGAAGCTCTTCTAGAAAGACAACTTGGTACTCACAAACGACTGGAATCTGAGAAATAGCATCCAATTCGCCCTTCTCATTGAGAGAAAACAACCGAATGGTTTCATCACGAGCAGCATAGATGATAACATCCTCAGCAGGGTGAGTCAATTGAATTTGCCTGGCAGCACAATCAAGCTGAGCCTTGTGCTTAGAAAGCCAGTCCATCCCGAGAATTAGATCAATATCAGAATTGCCAAGAACAACTGGAGAAGACAGAAATTTATAGTCGCCCATCTTGATGGAAACATCCGGAACCATGGAGCTTGCGTTCATGAATTTACCCGGAGAGACAACTGATAAAGGTCTAGGCAAATCTTGAAAAACCATCTCATGCTTAGATAAAAAAGGTCTTGAGATGAAACTATGCGATGCACCAGTATCAAATAAGACTTTTGCAGGAATATCATTAACAGGAAGATTACCGATGATCACATCTGAAGAATCCTCTGCCTGAGCTGCATTCAACATGTTGACCTTTGCAAACTTGGAATTATGCTTGACCACTGCATTGCTTGAAGGTCTCACAGGAGGAGGAGGAGGAGGAAGGCACCTTTGATTTAAGCATTTGTTCGCGTAGTGGCCTTTCTGCTGGCACTTGTTGCAAGTCACTTCTGAGAGCGACGGTGATAAGGAGCACTTGACCTTGGAGCTTGAGACTGAGACTTGTTCTGATAGCTTGGGTTGGGTGGGTGGGAAGATCCACGGCCACCTGAGTTCTTCTATTGGTAAGGCTGACGAAACGGAGGAGGAGGAATATAAAACTTCTGCTGCTTAGCTGCGACTTGTGAGGAAGAAGAAGATTGCACTGCATCCCTAATTCTCTTCTTAGAAGCCTCACACTTGAGCTGAGCACCTTCTTGCTTGAGGGCCATATTGTAGAATTGATCAAACTGAGTAGGCTCAATAAGAATTGTAAGTGCATCTAGTGCCCCTTAGTGATTTTGGTGTATTGAAGACTTATAGGTTAAGGGACTAATGCGTTTGTGAGTATACACAGGTCTATAAGTCTATGAGGAGTTTGATATTTACAGAGAAAGTCGACCCCTAAAATTGAAGTTCTTCAACTGAAGACTTTGATATTCTGAAGACTTTCTGAAGACTTTGAAAGTGAAGAAATTGGTGTATCCGTGAAGACTTGATATTCATGCGAGGAATATGAAGCTTGAAGACTTTCGTTTTCATAGTTTTGTTTTTCTCTTTCTTGAGTCATAGGAAACACCGTACTATTAAAGGGGGTCGAGGAAATACTAATGAAAAATTTCCATGTGATGCTCAACTCAAAATTCTACACCAACCAATCCCTTCGAGTGAAGCCTTTGGAAATCTCATACAGTTCAGTCACTTTCTTCAGTGACAGAGACGAAGTTCTTCTGGTCGCTGATGAATTTGCTCTGACTGAGGAGTTAGGAATTCGCCAGTGCAGATTGCCTACACAGTGAGGAACATGATAGCCCTGAGGAATTTGAGAGTCAAATTTCCGACCGTTGCTGTGCTACGTGCCAGCTGTCCCAAAATATCTTATCCACCTAACGGTCATATCATTGAGGGGCATTTATGTCTTATCATGTCGGGCTGCTCCCTAGGCTATAAATAGCCGCCCCCTACAACCACTAGCTGGTTGGCTGCTCCGAGAGAACTTGACACTTGTCATTTGAGAGCAACCCATCCTCCGAGGACTTTGAGCGAAAATCATCGAGTGAGGAAAATCCCAAAAAACCCAAACACCTCCAAACCCAAAGTGATTGAGCATCACTGAAGAAATTGATCCTGCGTGGATCCGACGCTTGTTACCTTTGAAGACTGTGCTTCTTCCAGACGGTTAGGCGTCAAGGTCTAGAGCATCCAAGAGGAATTGTGGATTGCCGAGTGACCAAGTTTGTGAAGGTTTGGAAGTCTCCTGAAGACTTACCACGAGTGATTGGACGAGATCTGCGTGATCTTAGTTCCAGGAGAATACGGTGAGGACTGGGTGTCCTGAGCTGCGTGCTCAGAGACTGGGTGTCCGGGACTATATGTCCTCGAGTTTAAATACTCAGCAGTTCCAACCAGACGTACAACTGAGACAGCTGTTGGAACTGGTCTACCAAATCATTGTCTTCACCAACCTAACTGGTTCTATTTCCTCAACCCTTTCATTTCCTCATTACTGTGTTGAGTGTTTGTTCATATCTGTGTTTGAAGACTTTGACTGAAGACTTTCTTAATTTCCTCAGTTCAATTTCTTCAGTCTGTTTGTCTTCATCTTGTGTTATCCTGTGATTACGCTTTCTGTACTCTGTGCTAGTCTTCATTTCATCATGATGACCATGCTTGTATTCTGTTATGCTTACTTCTGAGTACTTATTCCACTGCTAATAGTTCTTCGCTTAGGAATTTCCTCACCGGCAAATTCGTCAGTGAAGAATTCATAAAAATCGCCTATTCACCCCCCCTCTAGTCGACATAACGCACTTTCAATTGGTATCAGAGCAAGGTACTCCCTTGTTCTGTGTGATTTTGGTTTAACCGCTTGGAGTTTCAGTTATGTCGACCGCAGGTATGATCAAGGTCTCGGCTGGGTGTCCTACCTTTGATGGGACGGACTACCCCTACTAGAAAAATAAGATGCGAATGCATCTCGAGGCAATTGATAACGATCTCTGGTATGTTGTTGAAAATGGTGTTCCCTCTGTCACACCCTCACTGAACGCTACCGATGTGAAGAGATTCAAGCAACTCGATTCTCAAGCGAAGAATATCATATGTGGCCATCTGAGTAAAGGACAGTATGGAAGAGTGAGTGCTTTGGAAACTGCTAAGCTTATCTGGGATAGGCTGTCCAAAATGAATGAAGGAGTCTCAACTCAGCGCAACTCTCGAGTTGATGTTCTTCGGAATCTCTTCAACCGCTTCAAAAGACTCGACAATGAGAATGTCCAACAAACCTTTGATCGCCTCACTGACATCTCAAATGAGCTTGAAGCCCTCGGTGCCACTGACATCACTGACCATGAGGTGGTGAAGAAACTGTTGAGATCACTTGATTCCTCATTTGATACTCTGGGTCTGATGATACAAGAACGGGCTGACTACAAGTCTCTTGATCCTGCCGATATCCTCGAAAGGCTAAATACTCACGAGTTCCAGCTTGCTGAAAAGAGAGATCTCTATGGTTCGTGCTATGGCAAACCACGTGCCCTGAAGGCCAAGGCTGTGTCTGAGTCTGAATGTGAGGATTCTGGTAGTAGCCTTGGTGATCCTGAAGAATTGAGCCAGGAGCTAGCACTGCTCGTGAAGAAATTCCAGAAGTTCTCAAGGCATGGTCGCTTTGGAAAATCCTCAAGAAGCAGTGATTCCTCATCAAGTGACTATAAGAGAAGGCTGTGCCACAAATGCAAGAAACCTGTTCATTATATTCAGGATTGTCCTCAGTGGGAAAAGGAATTGAAGAAGAAGAAATACAAGGATTACAGTTCTGATGATGCGAAGAAGAAGAAGAAATCGTCAAAATCTTCATCATCAAAATCCCCGAAGTCTTCATCTCACAAGAAGAGCAGCTCCAAGAAGGCTCGGGCATTCATTGGCAAGGAAATGGACTCTGAAGCTGAATCTGAGGAAAATGAGGAAGAGGAGGAGTCTGAAGAATCTGAATCCGGTGTGGCGAGTCTGGCCTTCGCTACTGCTTTCGTTAGCAAGTCCATCTTCAACACTGAAGAAACTGACCCCACCGACAAGCCTGATGAAGATAATGATGACTACGCTCCCACCTATTGCTTCATGGCAAAAGGTGCAAAGGTACTCAAATACACCTCCTCTGAATCCAGTGAAAATGAATCTGATGATAATCTCAAGCCCAGCTACTCTAAACTTGCTAAGATTGCTGTAAAACAACAAAGGGATTTTGAAAAGGTTCAAAACATGCTAAACAAAAGTGATGATATGTTGGGTGATGAAATGGATCGCACTAAAGCCCTGACTGAAAATCTTCAGAGACTTCAGTCTAGGTTTGATAACCTTCAAAGTCATCATAACACTCTCTTATCTGATCATGAGAAACTTTCTTATGAATTTCTTCAAAGAAAGCAAGACCTTGAGAAGCTAAGAGTGAGTTATGAAGATCTTCAGAAGGAGCGCGATTCATTACTAGCTCAACAAATCAGCGCTTCTCAGGAAGAATTTGTTCCTCCATGCTTAAAGTGCATTGAACGTGAATCTGCTAATTCCTCACCTGAATGTTCAAATGCTTCAACTGTTACAAATTCTTCACCTGCCTCTGCTATCACTAATTCCTCATCTGAGGACATTGCTAGTATCACTGACGATGCAGGGCTGAAGGAATTGTACACAACAGGCATGTACAAAAGCCTCAAAGGGCATCAGATTCTTTGTGATGTACTCAAAAAGCAGATCCTCAACAGAAACCCTAGGAAATAGGGTATTGCCTTTGAGAGGAAACTCAATGCTGATGGAACATATTGGAAGCCTGAGCAGTACCCCAAAATCTCATGGGTTGCTGCAAAGGGACCTCCAGTTGATCCATCTAACTTATCTGGCTTTACATGTGAATCTTCTCATTCTTCTGATGAGTCATTTGACTCCAACTATAAACTGTTCAAAAATCAGAATGGTGAAGTATTTGCTAGATATGTTGGGACTAACTGCAGGAATGGTTCCCCTATGAAGAAAATCTGGGTTCCCAAAAGTTATGTTGAAAGTCTTAAGGTGAATGTCCTCATGACACCACCTGTGAAGAATAGGAACCCCAGATCAAACTCTTCATATGGACCTAATTCTTCATATGGATCCAAATCCTCATACGGACCAAATTCCTCACGTGGATCAAATTCCTCAAATGGATCAAAGTCCTCATATGATAATCATCGTGCTAACCTTTCTGTTTCGCAGGGTAGAGCTAAGGGCTATGAATATGCACATTATTCTTCAAATAATTATGTTCATAAGTCCTCGAAGAATTTCTCTGCTTATTCATATGCTTACCCTAACCCCTCTTATGTGAAACGAAATGGTTTGGCCTCTATGCCACCTTTCTCATATGGTGCTCGCAGAGTGATGGACTCTTTGCCACCCCTTCAGATGTGGGTGGTGAAGAAAAAGAACTAATCTTTTTTGCAGGGTCAGGTCTCCAGACGTGCCTTAACGTCTGAAGAATTTGCTGGGGACCTGACAAAGTTGCCTGAAAGGACGCGGGCTAATCATGATGAAATGAACTTTCATTTCACACGTCCTCATACTGCTATATCTGTTTACTGCTTGATGAAATTCATCTGATGAACTTGATATCATATTCTTCATTGATGAAGCATATGAGATTGTAAGTTACACTAATTCATCTGCAGGATGATCAACCCAAAACCACTGAATGGGTCCTCGATAGTGGGTGTACAAATCACATGACTGGTGACAAGAATCTTTTGATGGATGCTCCCTTATCACTGTCTCATCTGAAGCACATCATCTTTGCTGACAAAGGCAAAAGTCAGGTATTGGGTCTTGGTAAGGTTGCGATCTCTAAGGATAAACACATGGACAAAGTCATGCTTGTTGAGTCCTTAGGATACAACCTCATGTCAGTCTCAATGCTTTGTGATCTTGATATGGTTGTTGTCTTTGGCAAGTATAGCTGTGTTGTGATTATGGAAGCTGACAATTCCAAAGTCTTCGAAGGCTTTAGGAGAGGAGACTTGTATATTGTTGATTTCTCTACAGGACCACAACCAGCCGTGTGTCTACTTGCAAAAGCTTCAGAAGGCTGGCTATGGCATCGACGACTTGGTCACGCAGGCATGAGGAATTTGCACACGCTTGCGAAGAAGAAGCATGTCATTGGCATTGAGAATGTCAAATTCCTCAAGGATCACTTATGCGGAGCCTGTGAAGCTGGAAAAATGACCAAGGCCAAGCATACAGCAAAGACTATCATGACCACTACTCGTCCATTAGAATTGCTTCACATGTACCTCTTCAGACCTAATCATTACTCATCAGTCACTAATGCTGCATATCTATATGGTTTTGTCATTGTTGATGATTACTCTCGATATACATGGGTACACATTGTTACTTACAAACATGAAGTGCGGGAAGTCTTCAAACGATTTTCCTCGAGGGCTTCAACCAACTTTGGTGTGAAGATCAAGCACATCAGGAGTGACAATGGAACTGAGTTCAAGAATTCCGGTCTTGATGACTATCTTGATGAACTTGGTATTACTCATGAGTTATCTGCTCCCTATACTCCTCAGCAGAATGGCATCGTGGAGCGCAAGAACAGAACTCTTGTTGAGATGGCTCTTACTATGCTTGATGAATACAAAACGCCTCATCATTTTTGGATTGATGCAATTGATACTGCGTGCCACATCATCAACAGAGTATATCTTCACAAATTCTTTAAGAAGACAGCCTATGAACTCCTCACTGACAAGAAACCCAATGTGAGTTATTTCAAAGACTTCGGTGCAAAATGTTGGATTAGAGATCCTCACCACAATTCTAAATTTGCACCGAAAGCACATGAAGGTTTTATGCTTGGTTACGGAAAGGACTCGCACACCTACAAAGTCTTCAACAATGCTCTTCACAAGGTTGTTGAAACTGTAGATGTGCGGTTCGATGAAACTAATGGCTCGCAAAGAGAGAACCTACCTTCTGTGTTAGATGAACCAGCATCTGAGGATTCTATCAAGTTCAAGGCAACTGAGGATGTCATTCCTACTGAAGAATTTGCTGAAGAATTCGTTCCAGTACGTGAAGAACGTCGAGCTGATGCACTCGAAGATAATGCTGAAGAAAATGGTGCTGAAGAAAATACTGATCAAATTCCTCAGCGACAGCCAGCTCATCCCCATGTTGCAAAAGAAGTACAAGTTGACAAGATCATCGATGACATTGAAGCGCCAGGTCCTCTCACACGCTCAAAAGCTTCACATTTATCTAACTTTTGTGGGCACTATGCTTTTGTCTCTATCACAGAGTCCACTAAGGTAGATGAAGCATTTCTGGAGCCGGAGTGGATTCAGGCTATGCAATTACATCAGTTCGAGCTCAACAATGTTTGGGAACTGGTCAAACGTCCAGATCCTTGCAAGCATAATATCATTGGCACAAAGTGGATCTACCGCAACAAGCAAGATGAAAATGGCCTTGTGGTGAGGAATAAGGCACGACTGGTAGCTCAAGGCTACACACAGGTTGAAGGAATTGATTTCGATGAAACTTTTGCACCTGTTGCTAGACTTGAGGCTATTCTCATATTACTTGCTTATGCTAACCATCATGATATCATCTTATATCAAATGGATGTGAAAAGTGCATTCCTCAATGGTAAGCTTGAGGAAGAAGTATATGTTGCTCAACCCCCAGGTTTTGAAGATCCAAAGAATCCTGACAAAGTCTTCAGACTTAATAAGGCCCTCTATGGCCTCAAGCAAGCCCCTCGGGCGTGGTATGATACATTGAAGGAATTCTTCGTGAAGAATGGCTTCACACCCGGTTCACTTGACCCTACTCTCTTTACTAAATCTTATGATCGTGAACTGTTTGTGTGCCAAATATATGTTGATGATATTATCTTTGGCTGTACTAACCAACGTTATAGTGATGAATTTGCATATATGATGAGTGAAGAATATCAAATGTGTATGATGGGAGAGTTGAAATTCTTCTTAGGTCTTCAAATTTGTCAACAGCGCAATGGCATATTCATATCTCATGAGAAATACCTCAAAGATGTACTGAGTAAATTCGGCATGCAAGATTGCAAAGGCGTCAAAATTCCTATGCCCACAAATGGCAATCTATGCACTGATGAAAATGGTATTGACTTCGATCACAAGGTATACCGCTCCATGATTGGTTCTTTACTGTACTTATGTGCATCTAGGCCAGATATAATGCTTAGTGTTTGCATGTGTGCCCGATTTCAAGCTGCACCGAAGGAATCACACCATAAGGCTGTGAAACATATTCTTTGATATCTAGCTCACGCACCAACACTAGGATTATGGTACCCCAAGGGCTCTGCTTTTGATCTTATTGGATATTCTGACTCTGACTATGCTGGTGATCGTGTGGACCGCAAGTCAACTTCTGGCACTTGTCATTTCCTCGAACGATCTTTGGTCTGTTGGTCCTCGAAGAAACAGAACTGCGTATCACTGTCCACTGCGGAAGCTGAATACATTGTTGTGGCTCTTGTTGTGCTCAACTGCTTTGAATGAAGCAAACACTCAAGGACTATGGCATCAACGTGAAGAATGTGCCTCTCCTCTGCGACAATGAGAGTGCCATCAAGATTGCTCACAACCCAGTTCAGCACTCGAAGACTAAGCACATTCAGATTCGTCATCATTTTCTTCGTGATCATGTGTTGAAGGGCGATATCTCCATCGAGCACGTGAAGACTGAAGAACAACTAGCTGATATCTTCACTAAGCCCTTGGATGAGAAGAGATTTAGCAAGTTGCGGTGTGAGCTAAATATCTTAGAATCTTCGAATGTTCTTTGAAAAGGTCACACATCCTAACACTTATGCAAAATTGATGACTTAGATGTGCAACACATGAAGAAACGTTTTTCTTCAATCAATGAAGAATAACACTCTAAGTGTGAAGAAATTAATGAAGAATTTGATTCTCAGAACCCTACGACAATTGTACGCGGTGTCTGAAGTCATCATTCTTATACGGTGGGTCACGCCACCACAAAAAGTTGAAAATCTTCAATTTGAGTTTTTCCTCAGTTTTGAAATTCTTCAGTTTTTTTTAAATTCTTCAACTTTTCAAAATCTTCACTGTTTCCTTCGTTTGTGTTCATTGACTATATATATATATATATCTATGAGTTTATGTCCTCTACAGCATTCACTTATAGCTATTTCTTCAAGTTGCTTCTTCTGCTAAGTGAATGTGATCGGACCCTTCCCTCTCTATGCTATACTCAACCCAATCTATTCACAAATTCTTCATCTGCGTTCTATTTGAAACTCGTTCAAAATCTTCACTGAGTCCTTGTCAGCTGAAGAAATTGCTAACGAAACTTTAAAACAAATCTTATCCAGATTTTCGGTGTTGCCGCTCAAACTGTTCCGCATCTCACGATGCATTATTCTATTCACCCACGATCATACACGATCTCCACTACACAGTACGTGGGTGACACCTGTCGCGTGAAGGAGAAAGGGCAGGGGCACGTTCGTCCTAAATCTTCGGGCGAACAGTTTTTCACCGTGTCTATAAATACCCCTCTCCCCTTCCTCACTTCATTTACTCCGCTCGACCGTTCTCTCTCTCACTCGAGCTCCTCAAACCCTAGCACCGCCGCTACTCCATCGTCGCTGGTGAGGAAGAGCTTCACTGCCTCGACCTCGTCGCCGTCGTACTCACGCCGACCACGGAAATCCTCACTCTGCCGCCGCCGTAGCTGTCTTCCTCCGCCGAGTTAGGGCAAGGAAGATCTAACCTGACGAACTTCCCATCTGTTCTTCTCAGTTCGTCGTGTTCTTCACTTCGGGTAATTAAAAGTCACTTTTATTACTCGCTTTGATTCTCAAGCTTTCCTGAAAATCTTCAAAGGTGTTCATTCTTCAAATCTTCACACATATGAACACCTCACACATTATATGCTCTTGATTAGTTTCTCTAAGCATCATTTTTCTTCAAGATTCCTCAATTGTGTGGATTTTCAATCTGTACAACTCTAGAACCTAAGACAAAGAATGCTTAGTGAAATTCCTCAAGGCTCATCTGGTCAAATTCCTCAAAACTTGTTCTTTTCGAAAAACCTTCTGAGAACGCATATGACCTCTCCAAATTCCTCACACCTGTACTCTGTTCATAGGTACTCATGTCTGCTGCTGAATCACTAGGTTCTCATCAACTTAACTCATTTGCAGCATTCCTCAAAGAAAAACTGCATACTTCTTTAGAAAACTCGATTGTTCAAATTCCTCAGCTGAAGAATATGGTAGACGGTAAGAAGCTGCAGAAAGGAGGAAAGAAACCTGAGGTTATGACTGCTTTTAAAATCCCTGAGGAAATTTATGCTGACTATTGCACACCTGATGAAGCAAAATTAGGCAAAGAAAATAAAAATCAGCGCAAGGTGCGCATTCAGAAGATTGAATGGAGATGGGCAAGGGAATGGAGGGAATACAGATATGTGAATCCAAAGTACATGAAGAAATTCGCCCTCAATCCTCCATGCCCAAGAGCTCCATTGGCACCTGGCCAAGTAGCTGACCCCACAAGCATCAAACGTGGTGAGGACTTTCCTGAAGAATGGGCTAAGCGCCAAGCAAAATTGGCAAGACAGGCCAAGGAGGCAGTGAAGAAATTCAATGAGGATTCTGCCACTGCAACTGCTACTGAGGCCTCGGTCAAACCGAGGAAATCCATGCCAAAGAAGCCTGCTCATTAGCCAAGTGATGCACCAACAGCGCCCTCACGGCCCAGTTCCTCAGCAATGCCCTCACGACAAATTCCTCACACTGCCACAGCTCCGCCAAAGTCCTCAACAGCTCCTTCAAAGTCCTCAGCTCCTGTGCATCTGGCTACATGTCAAAGGACTGCTGGTTTCTCGATTGCCTCTGGTGTTTCCGCAAGTTCCTCAGCTGCACCAATTTCATCATCTGGCCCCACACTGATGAAGACCAAAGCAACAGCTGGACGAGGTCCTCGGCCAAGTCCAAAGAAGAAACAGGTCGTATTCCATGTGCCTTCTGATGATGAAGCTTCTGATGAAGAACTTGCAGAAATCATCAGAGACAGACAGGTGAAGGCCGCTAGAGCCAAAGGCACATCTGTGCCACTGTTGTTGGATCCGAGGAAAATCCTCGATTACATTGATCTCTGGCACAAGGATCCAAACACCCCAATGCCTAATTTTCCTCTGACCACTGGACAAAGTCATATGTTGACCCATTTCATCACTGAAGAGAAATGGAAGTTTGAAAAGGCAAGAGAGATCAAGAAAACTCAATACAGAAAGGAGAAGCTCCTGATGAAAAACGTTGTCAGAATGACACCTGAGGAACTTCTCCAGGCTCAGTCTGAAATTCAAGCCCTCAGCAAAGACTTTGATGCCTACTATGCTGATTGGCAAGGAGCTAAAGTAAGATTCATCAATCTGACGAAGAAATTCACAAATGTTGCAGCCCCATCGCAACAAGAAAATCTTCAGGCTGCAGACTCTGCTCAGCCTGTTGAAGAACATGCCAGCACCGCTGATGACTTTCAGCCTGCTGATGAACATGCTCGTTCCAGGGCTGGTGAAGAAATTCCAGCCGCTGAAGAAATTGCCAGGGCATCCACTAGTGGTGCGCCTAAAGAAACTAAAGTTGTCAGGGCAACTGCATCAGTTGCGCCTGAAGAAAATCAACCAGATTCCTTAGCTCCATCTGCACCTACACCAACTACAATTCTTCCATGTGCATTCGATGTGAAGAAGACCAAGGCTACAGAGCGAGCTGCAGTGAAGAAAAGGAAGGCATCAGCTGCGTCAAATTCTTTGGCTGCGAAGAAAATGAAGCCAATGACCAGCTCACTCGAAAATCCAATTGATGCTGTTCCGATTTCCTCCATGACATCAAAGGACCTTGTTCCTTTTGGAGAAGACTATAAGATCCCAAGTGGATCTGATGAAGAAAATCATTATGCTGCTTCGTCAGAGCAGATTGATGAAGAAATTGAAGTGGACGCAATCCCTTCAACGCCAATCATTTCCTCACCTTTGTGTCAGTTCACAGCTGAAGAGGCTGGTGTTGAGGAAATTGAAGATGAAGATGTGGATATTGGCTGCACCACACCTGTGATGAACGATGACTTTTGGGAAAGTCAGCATCCAAATTCTCCACTCTTCACCCCACTCCAACATATACCTCAGTCCCCTGCACTAACAGTTCAAATGGGCTCTGAAGAAACTCCTCCCACGACATCTGTCCATGAAGAAATTCCAGCCACTAGTACTGATGAACCTGCTGCTGCTGATCCTCAGACTGCACCTGTTGAGGAACAGGAAATTCCTCAGCCTGAAGAACCTGAGCTCGCGATTCCTGAGGTAGTAATGCAACTAACTGACACCCCTCTGCCAAAGCCAAAGGATCCGTTCTCAAGCAAACAAAAGTTCAAGGCTGAAGATTTCTTTGCCGAGCACGTATTCTTCACAGACTATAATCCATATGATTCTGCTCGCATCAGGAAGAGGCGTTTCTGGACTGCCAGCCAAGCCAATTTCTATTCCTCAGTGCTTTTCGCCAAAGACAAAGTCTTCGATCATGCACATATTCCTCATGTGGACATGGAATCTCTGCCCGGCTTTGAGCCAGTCCTCAGTGTTCTTCACGATGCAGGACTTTTGAATTTCTGCATTGATATCTGTGACTGGAATGAAGAACTCATTCTTCAATTCTATGCAACTTTGCACATCACCGGAGACGCTGATGACGTGAACTCGTGGGTGTTGGACTGGATGTCTGAAAACACTCACTACAAGGCACCAGCAACTGAATTGCTTCGTGTCCTTCCTCTCAGTCCTCCACTTGATGGTGCTCGTTGCATCTACAATGAACCAGAACTGTCAGATCACTATATGCAAGTACTGATGAAGCCTTTGAAGCCAAGGCAGGCCCCACGAACCAAATTCCTCGTCAAGGAATTACTCTATGTGCCTCGGACTGTCTATCGAATTCTGACGAAGACAATGAGTCCTATCAAAGGGCACGACTCAAATGATGAAGAAGTCGTTGGCATCATGAAGAATATGCTCTTCAACATCATTCATGGCGTCCCAGTCAACTTCCATGATTTCTTCATGAGAACTCTGGCCAATATTGCTATGTCACCATTCGAGCTGAAGCCCTATGCTCCTTGGATTATGAGATTCATCAGGGCAAGATCTTCACTGAATTACAAAGATGACACTCTGAACCACGGTAGCTACTTGCCTCCCATTGAAGTCCTCAAACAGACAGTTTCATCAGCTGATGATAAAGGCAAGGCTGCTGCTGTGATCGATGAAGGCATTCGTCCATTGGATGGTCAATTTCGCAAGGCTGCATCTTACTCTACCAATGACGATTCTGCCACACATGACTCTGCCGCAAATACCTCAGCCAAGCAAAATCCTCAAGCCACAACTCCCAGGGTGATGACTGATCGTGAGTTACTCCTTAGTCTTCATCAAAAGGTTGATCGCAATCATAACTGGGTAAAGCGTCAGTTTGGTTCAACTCTTCACAACATGACCTCAACACACAATGCAGTGAAGAAAAACCAATAATACCTCCATGAAACCTTCAACCGTACCTGGGCTATTCTCTCTCATGTCTACAGCGCTGCAGATCTGAAGAAAATGGGTCTCAAGGAAGAATTTGACTGGTCTGCACCTCCACTGAAGAAATTCAAGAAGGTCAAAGTTCCTTCCTTGGTGGCCAGCTCCTATTCTTCATCACGCGAGACTGATGAGTATGAAGATTTGGACGACACTGCGACATGCCCTGCTACAACAAACAACCCCAACAACGCTGGCGCTCCTCCATCCACTTGATATTCTTCAGGGGCGTTAGTCCCCAGTTTCGATCCTTTTGGTCATTTGATGACAAAGGGGGAGAAATCTGAGTTAGTCTTCAAGCGGGTTTATATTAAGGGCATTTTTTTAAGTTACAACTCTCGTTCTTCAGAAACTTTTATTTGGATCGAGTTGTAATCTTAAACCCGATGGTGCACTGATACTTTTGTTGCATTATGCTTTGCATGCTTATTCCTCGTTAATGACATTGCACGCATGCTGAATCTCATCAGGCACCATATTTCATCATGCATTTCAAATTCTTCATATTAT
Organism: Triticum aestivum; assembly: GCF_018294505.1. NCBI lineage: Eukaryota > Viridiplantae > Streptophyta > Magnoliopsida > Poales > Poaceae > Triticum > Triticum aestivum. The sequence goes on from NC_057804.1 coordinate 607,692,005, forward strand.
ATATCAAATGCGTGTATGAATTACAAGATATAGGGGGATATCTCCATGATTTAACTCTTCAAGTGTGCATTGCTTCAAAAGCAAATTCCTCACTGTGCACATCTTCAGGGGGAGTTCTACTATATCTTGTAATCAAATTCCTCAATATCAGTGTATACACTTCATATGTTTATCCCCGTTGAAAACTTAACCTATGTTGTCATCAATCACCAAAAAGGGGGAGATTGTAAGTGCATCTAGTGCCCCTTAGTGATTTTGGTGTATTGAAGACTTATAGGTTAAGGGACTAATGCGTTTGTGAGTATACACATGTCTATAAGTCTATGAGGAGTTTGATATTTACAGAGAAAGTCGACCCCTAAAAATGAAGTTCTTCAACTGAAGACTTTGATATTCTGAAGACTTTGAAAGTGAAGAAATTGGTGTATCCGTGAAGACTTGATATTCATGCGAGGAATATGAAGCTTGAAGACTTTCGTTTTCATAGTTTTGTTTTTCTCTTTCTTGAGTCATAGGAAACACCGTACTGTTAAAGGGGGTCGAGGAAATACTAAGGAAAAACTCAAAATCCTACACCTACCAATCCCTTCGAGTGAAGCCTTTGGAAATCTCATACAGTTCAGTCACTTTCTTCAGTGACAGAGACGAAGTTCTTCTGGTCGCTGATGAATTTGCTCAGACTGAGGAGTTAGGAATTCGCCAGTGCGGATTGCCTACACAGTGAGGAACATGATAGCCCTGAGGAATTTGAGAGTCAAATTTCCGACCGTTGTTGTGCTGCGTGCCAGCTGTCCCAAAATATCTTATCCACCTAACGGTCATATTATTGAGGGGCATTTATGTCTTATCATGTCGGGCTGCTCCCTCGGCTATAAATAGCCGCCCCCTACAACCACTAGCCAGTTGGCTGCTCCGAGAGAACTTGACACTTGTCATTTGAGAGCAACCCATCCTCCGAGGACTTTGAGCGAAAATCATCGAGTGAGGAAAATCCCAAAAAACCCAAACACCTCCAAACCCAAAGTGATTGAGCATCACTGAAGAAATTGATCCTGCATGGATCCGACGCTTGTTACCTTTGAAGACTGTGCTTCTTCCAGACGGTTAGGCGTCAAGGTCTAGAGCATCCAAGAGGAATTGTGGATTGCCGAGTGACCAAGTTTGTGAAGGTTTGGAAGTCGCCTGAAGACTTACCACGAGTGATTGGACGAGATCTGCGTGATCTTAGTTCAAGGAGAATACGGTGAGGACTGGGTGTCCTGAGCTGCATGCTCAAAGACTGGGTGTCCGGGACTGCGTGTCCTCGAGTTTAAATACTCAGCCGCTCCAACCAGACGTACAACTGAGACAGCAGTTGGAACTGGTCTACCAAATCATTGTCTTCACCAACCTAACTGGTTCTATTTCCTCAACCCTTTCATTTCCTCATTACTGTGTTGAGTGTTTGTTCATATCTGTGTTTGAAGACTTTGACTGAAGACTTTCTCAATTTCCTCAGTTCAATTTCTTCAGTCTGTTTGTCTTCATCTTGTGTTATCCTGTGATTACGCTTTCTGTACTCTGTGCTAGTCTTCATTTCATCATGATGACCATGCTTGTATTATGTTATGCTTACTTCTGAGTACTTATTCCGCTGCTAATAGTTCTTCGCTTAGGAATTTCCTCACCGGCAAATTCCTCAGTGAAGAATTCATAAAAATCACCTATTCACCCCCCCTCTAGTCGACATAACGCACTTTCAAGAACGAGAGCTAACTGCAGATCCTCTCTAAGGCCACCTCTGAACTGATAGATCATACTTTTTTCATCTGGAACATGTTGCTTAGCAAACCGAGCATGTTTCTGAAACTGCTTGTTGTATTCGTACACTGACATGTTGCCTTGCTTGAGATTGCGGAACTCCTCTCGCTTGCTCTCAACAACACTGGTAGGAATATGGTGAGCTTTAAAGTCCCGACAGAAATCAGTCCAAGTTATAACTCGACCACCTCTGGAATCCTTGTATTGCTGGAACCAATCAGCTGCCTGATCCTTGAGCTGAAAATAAGCGAACTTGACATAGTCCTCAGGCCTGACATTGGTGCATTCAAAATGCTTGTTGATATCCACGAGCCAATCATCGGCGTCTGTGGCCTCGACACAGTAGCTGAAAGACTTCGGCTAATTTGCCAGGAACTGGTTGAGGGTAGGAAAAAGAGGCTGATGATTGAACTGCCCTTGACCTTGATTCCCTTGGTTGCCTTGGCCTTGGTTGCACTCTTGCATGAGCTGAATCATCATCTGAGCATGGGAGTTAGAGGCTGCCATCAAAGCTTGCTATGCCTCCGGAGGCGGAGGTGGAGGTGGAGGGTTTGCCTGACTCCCATCATTGCGTTCCGGATTCTGACGCGTTGGCGGAGCCATCCTGAAGAGGGTGACATCCGTTAGCATCTTGATAGACAGATAGACAAGTTGAATCAACGGATAGAAATTGCAACATATAGTCTTCACAATAAACATTCGAACTAGGATGAACGAATGAATTCCAAAGCAAACATCACACGTCCATAAAGGTGAGAAGCCACTTGAATAGATATTGATGAATGAAATAAACAAGGTACAACTGGAACAAATAAGTGGTAAGGATTACCCAATCACAAACCAAATATCTGCGGAAGAAATGCTAGAGCTACTTGAATCCCACCTATAAACTCCCGAAACTTTCCGGTTATGCAATCAGGTCTTGGGGATACAGGGGAAGCAATATATCTCACCCAAACTAACAATCCCTACATCCAGCTGTATCCATCCGTCAACACATAACCAAGAAACCTTCCGGTTATACGAGTTATGGCAATACTCCCGAGCTCGCCCCAGTACTAGGTTATCGGGGTTATCTCACCAACAACTGTACAAAAGAGATTTTCGATGTCGGCAAAGCTCAGGTATTCCAGAACTGCAACGATAAAATTGTGACGACAACACCTCAGAGCTCAACTTCCCGGGACACTGCCACAACCCCTAAATGTCAGGAGGCACCAAGAACAATGTTCTCGTCACAAAACCATCGGAACGATTACAAGATACCCGCGTGATCCTAAAAAAATTAGTGAAATTTGAGAAGAGGACAGTCAGAACATCTACGGTAGGAGACCTCACCAGAGCGACGAAGGGACTGAGGAGTAAAAAGAATCCTACTCTCCGATATATATAATCCTAAGACTCAAAACATTTTTGTTCTAGACTCAACATCGCCAGCAAACGATCAAGCAGGGGGCTCCTAAGTCGGGAATGGCTCTGATTACCAACTTGTAACACCCACGATGCGGCTATATCTCCCACGTGTCGAAGCACTACTTAGAGGCATAACCGCATGGTGGTTTTCTCGCAAGAAGGGTCATCTTCACACAATCCCATGTAATGAACAAGAATGGGATAAAGAGAGTTGGCTTACAATCGCCACTTCACACAATACATAAATTAAGATCATACATCATTCAAATACACTCATAGACCGGCTACGGTCAAGTTCAAATGAAAAGAAGACAACCCCAAATGCTAGATCCCCGATCGTCCCGACTGGGCTCCTCTATTGATCATCTGGAAACGATACATAGTAACGACCAAGGGCCTCATCAAATTCCCACTTCACCTCAGTTGCGCCCTCTGCGCCAGTATCCTCGGCACCCGCATCTGTTTTGGTAGAATCTGTGAGTCACGAGGACTCAGCAATCTCACACCCGCGAGATCAAGACTATTTAAGCTCATAGGTAGGCAAAGGGGTAATATGGTGGAGCTGCAGCAAGCACTAAGCATATATGGTGGCTAACATACGCAAGTGAGAGCAAGAAGAGAAGCAACGTGGCGGTCGAGAAGCTAAAAGTGATCAAGAAGTGATCCTGAAACTACTTACGTCAAGCATAACTCAAACCGTGTTCACTTCCCGGACTCCGCCGAGAAGAGACCATCATGGCTACACACATGGTTGATGCATTTTAAAGAGGTCAAGTGTCAAGTTATCTACAACCGGACATTAACAAATTCCCATCTGCCTATAACCGCGGGCACAACTTTCGAAAGATGATATACCCTGCAGGAGTGTCCCAACTCAGCCCATCACAAGCTCTCACGGTCAACGAAGGATATACCTTCTCCCGGAAGACCCGATCAGTCTCGGAATCCTGGTTCGCAAAACATTTCGACAATGGTAAAACAAGACCAGCAAAGCCACTCGATGCGCCGACAAATCCCTATAGGAGCTGCGCATATCTCATTCTCAGGGCACACCGGATCGTCCAAACTTCCGGTAGGCCAGCCCAGAGTTGCCCCTGGTGGCCACCGGCAGTTGACAGGTTGGACCAACACTCACGACGAGCACTGGCCCGGGGGGGTAAATAAAGATGACCCTTGGGCTCGCGAAAACCCAAGGGAAAAGGGCTTAGGTGGCAAATGGTAAAACCAAGGTTGGGCCTTGCTGGAGGAGTTTTATTCAAAGTGAACTGTTAAGGGGGTCCCATAAATCACCCAACCGTGTAAGGAACGCAAAATCAAGGAACATAACATCGGTATGACGGAAACTAGGGCGGCAAGAGTGGAACAAGTCACCAGGCATAAGTCCGAGCCTTCCACCCTTTACCAAGTATATAAGGTGCATTAATTTAAACAGGAGATATTGTGATATCCCAAAATATCCGTGTTCCGACCAGGAACAAACTTCATCTTCACCTGCAACTAACAACACTATAAGAGGGGCTGAGCAAAAGCGGTGACATAGCCAAACAACGGTTGCTAGGACAGGTTGGTTAGAGGGTTGACATGGCAACAGGGAGGCATGGTAAACAATGGCAGGTAGAGCTAACATAGCGATAGAGCGAGTACTAGCAAGAAAAGATAGAAGTGATATCGAAGGTATGGTCATCTTGCCTGCAAGGTTCTCAGGGTTGTCGAAGGCTTGATCCTCGTAAGCGTACTCAACAGGTTCCTCGTGCACGTACTCGTCTCCCGGCTCTACCCAAAGCAAGAACACAAGCAAAGGAACCACAATAAATCATGGTGCAATGCACAAACAACATGATGCAATACATGCCATGATATGCGAGATGTGATATGCAATGCATATGCGTGCTTCAGAAGGAAAGATGATGAACAAGGCATCAACTTGGCAAACCAAGTATGCCGCTGGAAAGATGAGATGATTTCGGTTGAAATCGATATAAAATCACCGGATTCGGATGCACGGTTTGCAAATGGCAAGCAAGGCAAGAATGGCACAAAGCTGCGATTAACAGCACGAAGCTACTTAGCATGCAACAAGAAACTATGCTACAGCACCCCAACATAAAAACAAAGCATATGGCAATGATCTATAGGAGATGCTTTACAAAAGAGGAACACTAAGCTACGGCTAAATCACATCATAACAGGTTCAAACAAGCATGGAGAAAGTGCAAAAAATATCAGGTTGGACATGGCATAAACAGCATCACGAAGCAATGTTCAGAGCAGGTTATCAATATGCTACAGGATCTTATAATAGCAACGCAAGGCATGGCATGAATCTACTCAAAACATAGATAAAAAGTCCCTTACTGACCATAAGCCAAAAAGGATCAGAAAATATGATGGCACCCACGTAAACATAGCAAGTTTCGTTAACAGATTTCAGCAAACAAAGCATGGCATTGACATAATTACGAAGGCACCTTCGTGAGCTCGAAGCACTCACTACAGAGCATCCCATGATAAACTAAGCATACATCCATCAAGAAGACATGTCATAGAAGCTATACTTGGCAAGAAACAACATCATAGCATATCCGGACCAACTACAACAACCTTGGCCAAATTGAATAACATGTAAACAATCTGCCAGGAAACATTTTGAAGCAAAAGTAGAGCACGAAAATGATATGCTAGAATACTCCATAATTGCAACCAGGACCATGGATGGATAGAGCAAAACCATGTTTCCAAAACACCCTTACTGAAGTATCTCAAATTATGCATGGATCTCTCTGTAGCAACATGTTTACATGGCATCAAAATTACAGCAGAACAGGGACTAAAATCAGCATTATCACGAAGCCTAGTTTGCATGCTTGTGCTAGTCACCACATTGATCACAAAAATACATGGTAAGCACCTCTGTAAATAGGACATAGCATAGTTCTAAACACATTTAGGGACCAAGTTCATAGGATGCACACATCAATCATGGCAAAAATGACAAAAGAGCTCGTGCTGATAAGAATCTGAAACTAACATTATGAATCCCTCTTCCAACAGCATTTCGGGCATCAAGATGACCTCAAATGTAAATGATGCAATGGAATGAAGTGATGTACTCTTCGGTGCGAACAACTCGGTATGCCACACGCCCAAAACAAAGCCACGGGTGCGAAGATGTGATGCGATGAAGATGCAACAAAATTAATGCAGAAAATGACTTAGACGAAAAAACGGAGGGAAAAGAAGGTCAACCCTGCCGGATCGGATCTGAGCCGGCTCGCGGTTCGAGGACGACGCCGGAGCGGGCGGAGACGGCGGCCGGAGTGGGAGGGGACGAGGCCGGGGGCGGCGAGATCCGGCCGGACCCTCGTCGGATCTGGCCGGGACGAGGAGGAGGCGGGCGGCGCCGGCGGAGGGAGCTCGGGGCGCCTCGGGCGCGGCCTTCCGCGACGGGCGGCGGCGGCGGATGGGCGGTCGAGGT
>NC_057804.1:608013677-608031394 GCF_018294505.1 Triticum aestivum
GCTCGGCATGGGGTGCAATGGCGGGTATGTGGGGTAAATACATTTGGTAACAGAGTGAAAAAAGGGGGTTGTGTAGTTGAGAGAGTTAGAAATCGATACATGGAGAGAAAGAATGAATGTGTGTCGGAAACCGATAGCTTCCTAAGGTGGTTAGGAGAGGAAGATTGACCGATACAAGAAGTATGTAGCATGTGTGCCAAGGGCGGGGGCTAAAAACAACATTTTAATGTAGATAGTACGAGACTTAATATAGATGTTTCAATTCGGTGTACATTGTAAGATTTAAACTGTGGACCATGCATATGGGTAATTATTTTGAATTCATGCCATACTAGGTTTGGAAAAGTTGACATTGACTCAATTGTTGTGCTATTTTGTAGGTCATACGTTTGAATCCATCCAAAAGTTTTCTCACTACCATGGTGTTCATCATATACATATGAATTTGTATTAAAAAATTAGCGTGGATACAGTGAAATGTGAAATCCACGTTAGAATTGGAGATCGCTATGTGACCCACACTCTAATTCAAATAACTACTTATGTGACACACACTCTAATCCACATTAGCGTGGATACATTTCAATTTTTTTTCAAATAACTCCTCATTATTAAATTTAAAGCATCTCATTTCGATTGACTAATTATTTGCAAAGAAAACACAGGCATGGTAATACATACAGATTCGTTTGCAAATGAAAGAAGATTCATTTGCATTCTCAAATGTAGGCGCACCAGGCAGAGCAGGGTCGTGTCGTGGTGGTCGCGTGTGTCGGACGGACGCTTAGCACCCAGCCAGCCACCCCCATCCCTCCCTCCCCCCCCCCAAAAAAAAGGATGACGACAAAATAAGTTCGCGCTTCCATGTTTTGGATTGAAATATCTGGCGGCCCCAATACCAGCCTTGCAAAATCTCCCTTCTCCATCGTCCCCTTCCGCGCCCAGATTGCTCAAATCCCTAGTTCGCCGCCAACCCAAGCAAAGTTCGAATCGCCCCTCGTCTCGTCTCTTTCCCCACCTCTGTGCCGGATGACGATGACGAAGATGATGATCACGCTTCACCACCGCATCGGAGCTACCTCATCTACACCCTCGTCCACCGCACCGAGTGGTCCACCGACAACGTCAGCTACCGCAACCGACGTGCCTCACAGACGCCGACTTCCACCGCATCAGGTGCGTTTCACCGACGCCGTATCCCACCTCACCGGGGCTACTTCACTAAGCACATCATCGCACCTCCGCCCCCCGAGGCCGTTGGGACTTCACCAACGGTCTCGTCCACCGCATTGTAGCACTCCGCTGCCACTCAAGATCTGCATACGTGAGCGGCCAGCCAACGCCAACGCATCACCCTCAACGGGTCTGAATTGACCCGCTAACTAGCTAGGCGAACATGTCCAAACGACGGCCTGTACTAGGTATCCACATCGCACTCCCTTGTGCACTGTTCTGACGATGTTTGGATATCCTTTCACAGCTCTCTTAGCTTACACGCTTATGCAACTCTGACTTTAACTCTTATTTCTTCTGGAGATATCATCTGAAACAAGCAAAACCATTTTTTAGCGAAGCATGACGGCACTACGGGATCTAGTACACATCCTGCACACCCATATAACCATGTAAGTATCTGTCCTCTGGTACAACGACAAGGTCGATTCCTCTTATTTGATCAACCATTCACCGTGTCAAAAATGCAGAGGGGGACACAAGGAGCACAAGGCCTGCACATCCAAGCAAGTGGTAACATGGACTTGTACATGGAACATCCCAAGCGCAAGTAGAGCTGTAGTGAGCCTGTACAACAAGCTAGAGTAAGTCCCTGCATTTCATTTAATTCGTACTGGCATGCATGTATGATTTGTGTGCAGTGGCGGATCCACAAATTCAAGTTACCAGGGGAGAACATTTAACTTAAAAAATACGAAGGCACTTGCACTCCGGAAATCAACATAACTGGAGAAATGTGAAGCTACATGCACTTTGAAAACCAGCTAATGATGCAAAGTAGTTCAGATTATAAAACACTAAATGATGCAAGCACCAAAAAACACAAAATGCAACATGGTGTACAAGGACTACAAACATGGTCTGTACCTGCTTGAATTATTCGTTCTCTAGCTGAAAATATCGAAGTGTAATTGCACCTATAACCAGTGCGCAAACTGCATATCAATATATCTATCTTGCACAAGTATGCCAATAGTTTCAAACAACAGATTAGAAAAGTATTTATGCTACGTTGTCATGATACGGGGACTTTCTGGTAGATGGCCTCGACGTTTCCTCAAGCCATGAAAATGTACTATAATTTGCTTGTCATTAATGCCTGCAAATCTCTATGTCTCTTTCAACATAGCAGATCGTCATTAGACACTAAATTCTTTAATGGGAGCTTGCAAAATTCTTGCATTAGATCCCTCATTAGACACTATATGTTCATCACCAGGAGCATGTAAAATGTTTGCATCAAATCCTTCATTAGCAGTCTGTTCATTATACACTTCAGGCTCAAGAACAACATGAGGTTGTATGTTTGCACCGGAAACTTGATTAGATACATAAAATTCAGTCAGTTCTATATTGATTGGGGGAGTTATAAAATAAGAAGAAATTGGTTTCTTTTCCTCATATATTCCCTACATACAAGCAGTTTTACAACACCGTTAGGTTTAACTATTGGCTAGAAATTGAACAGTTGAATTAGATATAATCAGGGATGTGATGTACCTGCTCGTTATGCATGCTACTCTTGCAAGCTGCGACTGTCCGTTTGCGCAAGCTCGATGCCATGCCCGTGCTTCCGCCGCTGCCTCCCATGCAGGCTGCACCCAGGGTTGGATCTTCATCTTCTTGTCCTTCCGTTCACTTGAAGCCCGATGACCGCCCTCCAATGAGGGCGCGAGGAAGTGTTGTGTCCGTTCGTATAGTGGTGGCTAGGTTAGGAGCGAACCAGGCTGGAGGCTGGAGCGAATGAATTGGGATTTTTCTTGATGTTGATCGATATGGGAGGCGCTCGTTTGGGCCGCGAGCTGGCTATAGGGCCTGCCTTGCACTTATGTTATTGGCCCATCCAAATTGAAACATTTTTCTTCATTTTTTACATTGCTTGCTTGTGCGTTGGGCCGAACAAAACTAGCCTGGGCCAACCTGGGTGACTCAAACTAGGTGCACACTTTCCAGCCACCCGAGGCGGCCGCCCATACCAGCCCCTATGGCGGCGTCGCCCCTTTTTGCGTGTATGATTGGGGTAGTGAAAAATATTCCAGTGGCGCTTTTGATTTACCCACAGAATAGTTGAATTGCTTGTTTCTATGAACTGAGTTCGCCAATAATGAGAAGGATGCCAGTCTTTTCATCCTATTGTAGATTGCTTAGATCTCGATATGCCAAATGTAATCGCATGAAATATACAGTAAAAGCCAGTGTGATGTGTGTGGCTACAACTAGTTCTGACTACACGTCCTCATATAACATATCAAGGACGCACCATCATACTAGATTAACCATTCGACTTACCAATGCAGTGTGGGAAGAAAGAAGTATTGGGACTGCGTATCCAAGCAATTGATGCCATGGACTCCTTCGTAGAACTTTGTAAGCAAAAAAGAAGTTGCAGTGTGCCTGTACAAAGAGCTAGCGTAAGTTCACTTACCTGCTTCTCGGAATTTTAGTTAGCCACTTATTGCAAAATTGTTCAATTATGTTGCTTGGCTTAATTTACTTTGCTACTGATTACATAATGCCATAGCCTGTTAATCCTATTATAGACTTCGCCTATCTATGTGTTTGATACTTACTGTTAAGAATTACTTGTTTGCCTGAACTTAAATAGCTACTTGTTTATTTAACTACTTTGCTACTGCAATAACCGGTTATAATGATGTTAATAACTACTTTTCAGCATCCAATTGAAACTCTTTAATTCCTAGTTTGTTTAACTGGTTTGCTGTTATAACTTCTAGTTGAGATGTTTTTCTAACTTCAGCTTTTCTGAATCCAATCGGAACTTTAATGGAAAAACAGGTTAGCCCAAGGTCAAAGAGCAAAGTCCCCATGGACGATGTATCATCCCACAACAGTGGCACCGGCCCAATCGTGCATTATGAATTGCCAATTGCTGATGCTCTAGAGGCTAAACTAGTGGTAGAAAGAGATTCTACTTCTGCACTTAGAGATGAAGTTGACATGTTGAGGAAGCAAACAACACAATCACAAGCAGTACTCAAGACAACCATTAAATATTTTGTGGATTTCAAAATGAAGCAAGCTGAGACTGACCGCATTATTAAGGTCCTGAAGGAAAAAAGGAAATTAAATTCCCACTTGGTAAATCATAGGTGAAATGTTCTTTCCATCGTTGAATAACCTTTGTGTTGCTTGTTCATGTAATCAATCAAACCATCTGTTTTAGAGATCATGTAATAATTGTTTTTTTTTGGTTTGTAATTTTATTTGAGCACAAGTCTGTATTAATTGATAAGGCTCGGAGACATTTCATTTGTGCCAGACATACAAATATGACAATCGGGCTGAATGTGCATTCCACAATAATAGTAGTATAGATGGACCATAAGTGGCACGCATAGGAAAGGGCCAAGATGTTGTAGTAGATTGGCTAAAAAGGATGTCGTTCAAGCAAAAAAAAGTACAGCGGCCTGGCTTATGTATGTTAGTTGATATTATTGATCCATATACTCTATAAGTGTTTATATGTCTGTCAGTTATGTACATTCTTTGTTGATTGACTCAGTATTTGAATCTTGATACATCGCTTGTGTACATATCTAAATGAGAGTACACATTATGTCGCGTGTGACATTTGAGTTGGACATAAAGTGTTCCAAATATTCGAATTCACCTTAAACTATTCTAGCTTCTGAGTTTGAGTATCGACATTTGTAAATCATATTCATATATGACAGTGGAATACATCTTTGTCGTGCTTTTGAAGATATATAAAAACACATAGAATGATTTATAAACATTCATATAGGAATACAAAATGGATTCGAATTTAGTTGCCAGGGTAAATGTGGATGCTTATTGTACCAACATCCGAAAGAAGCGGCAAAATGTCCACTCCCACGTTGGCTGCCCAAAGCCAAGTGTTTGGGAGATGGAAATTTTTGTCTACCCATTACACGGACAATCTATCGGCCCGATTTCCATTGCTCTCAATAGGGGTAGGTTAGTAACTTCAATTAGACGTGACACAACCACCGTTGAGCCCATTCTGACACGGTGGGTGCCAAACATGGGCGGCAAAACACATTTGATTCAACCTCGTGTGAAAGGCCTCTGTTTCTCCCTCCATTTCCTCATTCATACATGATGGGCGGCAAAACAAACTCGACTCGGCCTAAATCGATGTAGGCAAATATTTTCAATAGGGGCAGGTTTGTAATTTCACTCAGACGTGACATGTCAGCCCTGTTCATACACCATGGGTGCCAACCATGGGCGCCAGCCACCCTCTCCTCCCCCGAAATCACTCTGGGCAAATATTGGCGAGATGCGAGATTACCGTACTATCCCCAACCGACGAAACGTCCAAATTTTAAACGAGGGCTAAGTTTGTAACTTTCCCATATTTCAGACAGGTGCGTCCCAAAAACATGGTTCCCGGAACCTCTCCCTCCATTTTCCAATTCATACACCGTCCGCGCTAGAACACCATCCCCACACCAGCCTCCTTCGCCCACCACCCCATCCATCGCCGCTGTCCTCCACCCCATCCATCGGCACCGTCCTCCACCATGCCGGAGCACGAACCAAGACCGCGTCGTCCACTGCTAGAGATGGACGTTTCTCATGCACGGTGACGAACCAAGAGCCTTGCATCACGTCCTCTTGCTTCAACGCGCTGTCGTCATCTTTGTCGGGGCCGCTCACATGACCTTCTCTTCCATCGCAACGGGACTTATCCCCCGATGCACCCATCTACCATCACAGATATGCTTCAACGCCACCTACATCCATCACACCCCCGATGCCTACACTGCGCCGCAAGAGAGGTGGTACTTCATATCTCCTCAACTTTTTGATCTCAACCAGAAAATAGATCATAACTTGGTTACTCTACTTTCTTTTCAGCTCTTAGAATTTAGTTCTTAGTTCGAAGCAAACAATGGGTGCTAATTATCATTTCTCCGGTTTGCAGCTTCAAATCTGCCATGGCACAGTCATAATATGGTTTAATTGATCATGCTTAGGGTTTAATTGATCATGTTGGTTCTGTGGTGGTTTCTTTAATAGAAATCGGAGGCTAAACCCTCTTTTGCTAAAAAAATATGATTAGGGTTTCCCCCTTTTATGATCACTATACGATCAGCATACATGCTTCGTGTCATAATAGCACTGCTCCACCCATCAAGCTAAACAAGCTTAGTTGTTCAAATACGAATCTGGTATTATTAAAACAGAGTCATTTAATTGGTTAGCTAATTGTTCCTAATTTAGTTTCGAAAATGCATGTTCGCCGCTCGGGTGTGTATCTCTACAGGGTGCCCACGGTGGGCCGCGACCCACCCTGGGATTTTGGGTCATCCCAGGCCATGATTCCCCTCTGTTCTGCTTCACGCTTCCGATCTCTACTCGCCCCCAGCCGCCTGCCTCGCCGGCGACTTGCCGTCCCCGGACGGCATGACTCTAGGAGGAGACACCGGTTAACATGAGGTCAGGAGCCGCTCACCCAACAGCGTCACCGCTGCCCGGGAACGCCGCCTTGCCTACCTTCCCAGTCTGTTCAGGGCTCAGGCATGCAACACCCACTTAGCCAACTCGATTTATCCCGAGATACATCCTCAACACTCAACAACCACTCCTCATCACCCATTTTCTAATTCATTCATTGCTCATTAGGCAGGACTATCATTAGGGTTTGTTGTGTGCTGAGTGCTACCTACACTTAATGGTTCAGATGTATTTCAGTAATCTTTAGTACCTGTAAAGTTCACATGGTTTCAAAATTCCGGCCCTAGGAATAGACACTAGTCATTTTGGATTGTTAGTCGTAGTGACATTGACCCGGATTACTTCTGCAAGCCAGGTTTGTTGACAATTTTACTTGTCTTTCTTACTCATTCGATATAATATCCAATTATTCACGTCGATTAGTTGCAAACAATAAGTGCTAGACAAAGTTCTTGATTCAGATTTTGGACGGTCTCTTACTGCAGTTACAATTCTGCATACTTGTCCTAGTAAGCTCACAAGTAAATGATTGATTCACTACATCTATGCTTGCCTTGTCATATTTGTTGTCAATATTCTTTTAGGGTGGACCACCTAGTTTCAAAATACTGGAACCGTAGACATGAGTGAATAGTATTTCTCTGTGCGATCTCTTCCATCATGTGTGGGCAACGAACACTGCATTTTATAGAAAGAAAGTGTCATTTCCAGCTTCTACACATGCTTCAATCTTTTACATGGAATACAATCTGCCTACTTGCTTTCTGTCGCACTACAAACACTCCACCCTTGAAGCTAAACATTATGCCAGTCATAATTCCTTAGTTTATTTGTTCAAATACAAATTTGATATGATTCTAATGTTCCTACTTCAGTTTTGAAATGGGTGTCTGCCTGTTATAGAGACATAAGGCGTTTGTATTTCTGTGTGCGGTCTGATCAGCATGGTTGGGGGATGAAGTTTGCATATGCAGGGGTTTATAGGGAGACACTCTTCGAGTTGAATCCGCAATGCATTCCATAGATAATCTGACTACTTTTTATGTTTTCATGAATCTCAGATTCTGAACAGCATCACAATGATTATGACCTTGCACGCATGAAAATAATAAAACAGAACAATGCCATGGCCGTCAAACTTGGCATTAAGGGACTGAAATCAAGTATGGATGCAATGCAATGCAAACGCTCTCCACCTACAAATTCGTGCTCAGAATATGATCCTAACAGTGATTCTGAGCTAGAGGGAGACCTAAGTCAATGTAGCTCCCTAGTGGAGGAGTCAGAGGCAAATGCCCTATCTTATTCACCCATGAAGGTGCTTGCTCTAACTTTCCAAGGTTATATTGGTTGCACATATCTTGCAACTGATGATTTGCATTGCTTCTAGTTTGTTGCACTGCCATTAGCTTAGTTTCCACATCGTGTATGTGAATACGCCCTGCCTATCCATTTTCAGTACATATTCTATCTGTCATCATACCATATTTATCCATTCAAATGTTGTTCTTATGTATCAGACGTTCAAAAGGAAGAGGGCAATTGCTGGTCGTGGAGGAGCACAAGCAAAGTATTTGGAAAAGGTAGTGGCACCTGATAAATCAAATAGCCCATTAGATGTAGTTGCAATATCACCTGACCCACAAAACACCCCAACTCTAGCAGACTCTAGCCCTACTATAGCAGTCATTTCTGATGCCCCAACTCAGCAGATCCCAACTGCAGCAAACAGTATGATGATGCCAGTTGACATAGCACCAGATCTATGATGCAAAACCCCCATTCCAGCAAAGAGTACACCAAATCCAGTTGCCAAATCCCTTTTCGAACCAGAGAGAGCCCCAATTGTAGCAAATAGGACCCCTGTTCCATTTCTTCCCAGTTTAGAAGACGAAGCTTATATTGTTGTCAGGAACTTTGTGCGCATCTTTCCTTCATGGAAAGATTATACTGCAGACATAGAACAATTTCCAGTCTTCCTCCACAACTTAGGCGTAAGTAATGTACTAATGTTATTCATGGTAATTACTGCATATGTTTCTGCTGACAGAATACACAAGAATTCATTCTTTTAAGTAGGCGAGGACTAAACTGGATTGTGAAGACGAGCAAGGGTTGGTTGCGCTTTTCAAGCACTCGTTGATGAAGTATCGTTCCTACCTGAGGCAAGCGCACTTTGATGTCAAGCCTCTAAATGAAATTTCGGTTAAGTCTCCGGTGCTACATTTATCCGACAGTGACTAGAATAATCTTGTTACACATTGGTCTCATCTTCAGCGTAAGGTACTGTCTACGATATCACATCACAATTTGAACTATATTTCTGCATTTGCCTTAATGTCTCACTTGTACAAAAACTATTAGGAGAAGAACATTCATTCTCAAGGGACCACAGAATCTCGCAACTATACTGCACACTGCATTGCTCTTGTGAGTACCTCTTGCCTTGTATGAACATACTTACTTTCATAGCTATTTGATTATGTAGCATCAATGCACATGTTAGCCTTGTTATTGTCCATTTGGTGGACATTATAAGATCTGTATGGACTCTTACATAAATTTAGAATCAACCAAATGCTTTTGAAGAGGTTTACCTCTGCAGTTCTCTTGTAAGGACTGAACGTCGTCTATCACTTTACTTATATTAACAGCTACTCCCTCAGTCCCATAATATAAGAACATTTTCTATAGTACATTTTGTAGAACTGTAGCCCATTGCTCTTGTCAGTACATTTTGTCCTGTAATGCTTGTACTTCCAGGGATTGGTAGTTGATTATGTAGCATCAATCTGCATCTTATCTTCATTAACCTCTGTCCCTTCCAGTATTATCATATCTATAATTACTCTCTACAAAATGTAGAGTACAGGCAATACTTATGAAGAAATTCTGTGCTGAAATTCTTGAGTTATCCTTCCCTCGACATGGAGAAGGGCATTATAAAGCCGGTGTTAACTGTTAATGTAAGTCAGTCCTTCTAAAGCCTTTATCCTCAACTGCTGTTTAATTTTCTCATACTCCCTATCGTTTACTGCTGTTTAGTTTGTTATTTCTATCGAAATGCATCTATGCAAGAACCGTGAGTTCTAAGTTTTACTTGTAAAACCAAATTCCTTATTCATACCATGCACATTACTCAATACTCCCTATATGTATGCTTGTTTTTGTGGATCTATAATCCAGTGTGTGGTGAAGCAGCCCACGTGTGCACCTTGTCATCTCCTGTTTTATCTTACTGATGTGGCTGATCATATGAACAACATGCCATGCACATTAACCAAAATAGATACAACGATTGTCTTTGCCCTTCAGCTATGCTTGTTATGTTGACATGGTAATCCAGGAGTGTGGTGAAGCTCCTCGCAGTATGAACAATGCCAAATTATGCTATTGATATTTTGAACTTACTCTTTATTTTCTAATTTGAAATTCGATGGAATTGACAGCACAATTATCATATTTGTTTATACATGTGCAAAACCTGTCATCTCTCTGTTTGTTTCAGGGTGATATGCCTAATGGCATGCACAAGTCTGCTGAAGGTTGTGAGACAAACCCAACATATATTGCAGCAAAGAAGGCAAAACATCTTGAAGATAGCGAGACAACCCCAAAATCTTGTCTTGATGCAGTGTTCAAGTTACTTGAGACTAGCAGTCAGACAAGCTCACATAATTCGTTGTCTGAATCAATTTGACTTCTTCAGTCCCAAGTTCTAGCAGAAAGGCATTCTGCAACTCAACTTCGACTTGAAGTCCTATCTCTAAGAAAGATTGCAGAGAACACCAATGAGAACGTCATTGCTAAACAGCTACACCTGGAAGCTATGACTGACATGCTAGGCTGGTCTCACAGCCTTGCTCAGCAGCTTGCGCAGTAGTTCCCGTGCAAGGCTAACCTTTCTTGAACTGTCTTGGAAGTGGTCTCGGTTAAGTATTATTTTGTTATGTTGCAATGGTGCCCAGTTTTTGTAATCTGCTTCTTCGTTGCGCTTTATGATCACTGGTGGCGAACTTTGATGCCCAGTGGATGTGATATACCATAAATTCTTTATTGTATAGAGTAGGTTTATTCTTAGTTACTATGCCGTAATTTCTTTATTTTATGGAGTAGGTTTGTTCTTAATTCCTACTAGTTACTCCCATCATTCGCTATCGGGAAAAAAATCTGATGTAGTCGACCGGGCAGAAACATTTGCCTCTAACGGGCCTAGTTTTTAGCGGGCCACAATTGGGCAGCCTGCATCTTTCTTGGGCCCGAATGATTGGGGCCTTCACACTTTGCGCCAGGCCCACAACTTACTCCGGCCTATATTCGACCCAAATTTTAGTTGGGCCTTTTGTGGACCCAACACTTAGTTTGGCCCAGGTAGCGTTGGGCCATTAACAGGCTGAATATTCTTCTAGCTTGTTACAGCCCATATGAAACCATGGACCTTTAGCAGGCCGAAATGCATGTTGGGCCTCAATTTTCACTAGTCGTCGACGGGCCTTTAACAGGCCGAAATGCATCTCATATGGAGTCTTGTTCAAGCCCTTGTGGAGATAGAGACAATTCGATGCATGACAAGTGATGTTGATGGATTCGGCCCAAACGTTTTAGGGAGACTTGAACTCCGCCATCATGGTCCTTGCCACGTCCATCAACATCCGGTTCTTCCTCTCCGCTACACCATTTTGTTGAGGGGTGTAAGATGCGGAATATTGATGCTTGATCCCCTCATCACTAAGAAACTCATCCAAGGTGTAGTTCCCGTTGTCACTTCTTATTGTCAAGATCTTTGCATTGTGTTGACGTTGAGCTTCATTTGTAAAGTCGATGACGGTTTGTTGAGTCTCACTCTTCCTCTTGAAGAAATATACCCAAGTGTATCTTGAAAAATCATCCACAATCACCAAGCAATACTTCCTACCCCCAAGACTATCAAAGGGTGGAGGCCCAAAGATATCCAAGTGAAGGAGCTCCAAAGGTCTCTTCGGGTAGATAATAGTCGTGGGAGGGTGAACCTTCTCATGTAGCTTTCCTTCGATACAAGAACGACAAGCACGATCTTTGGCAAAAGTAACATTTGTTATTCCATGTAGTGGTCCCCCTTGAGAAGACTTTGCAAAGATCTCATATTGCCATGGGCTAAACGGCGATGCCAAAGCCATCCCACGTCAACTTTAGCCATTAGGCATGTCGCGGTCTTAGTGGGTCGCTCTGAAAAATTAATCACATAAAGACTATTCTCGACATATCCAACAAAGGCTACTTTAAGAGTCTTGTTCCACAAGAGGGCCACGGTATCAATATCAAAGAAAGTGGCAAAGCCCATGATTGCAAGTTGACGAACGGAAAGTAAATTGTATGCAAGGGACTCAACAAGCATGACTTTCTCGATCATGAGATCATGAGAAATGACCACCTTGCCAAGACCCAATACCTTACAAGACGAGGCATCACCGCACTCAACATTGGTGGGCATAGATGAGATCTTGTGCACGTTCACCACCAAGTCCTTGCTTCTAGTCATATGATTTTTCGCTCCACTATCGAGCAAACATGATCCCCCATCAGAAGCAAACACCTACAAGAGATCAATGCTTGGTTTTAGGTACCCATTTGTAATGCATCCTTTGATGTTAGTAACAAGGGTCTTAGGAACCCAAATAGACCATTCAATGTACTCATAAGGAGAACCAACAAATTTGGCATAAACATGCCCATCACTAGCACGGCATAGCACATAAGAAGGGTTAAAGTCGTCGGCTTTGTTGGAAGGAGCGGCAATGCCCTTCTTGACACCACCACCCTTCACATTGTTCTTCTTCTTCTCCTTAGGAGCACCCCCTCCGTCCTTCACAAAAGTTTGCTTGAGAGGAAGAGTTTGTTTGGCCTTGTCATTCTTCTTCTTGTTCTTGGACTTGGGTGCAAACCCAATTCCCTCCTTGCCCACAACTTCCTTTTGATTGCTCAAAAGATCGTTGAGGTTCTTCTCACCTTGTATGCAAGACACAAGGCCTTTCTCAAGTTGCTCCTTCAACTTGGCGTTCTCCTCCACAAGATGCACATGCTCACAACATGGATTAGTAGCATTTGCATTATCAATTAAGACCATATGAGGAAAAGTGGCTTTCTCCATGGTTAGCTTCACTTGGAGTTAATCATGAGACTCTTTGAGGCTACCATGGGCACCGTTTAAGGCCTTGTGAGCCTTTTCAAGTATATCAAACTCCTCCTTGAGTCTAGCATGGTCAACCCCAAGTTTAGCCTTCTCGGAATTGAGCACACGAGATACAACAAGAGCATGATCAAGATATTTCCTTAATTTAGCATGATCATCGTTTTGTAACTCCTCAAGAGCCAAACGATGACCACACTCTTCCTCAACCGCATTAGAGAGATCCGATATCTTATCGACATAGTCACAACTATGTCCTTCCATCTTAGAGATGGGTTGTTCGTGAGCCTCGATCATGTCATTGGCTTCACCAAGTTGTTCCAAGAGAGCAACAAAATGCTTCTTGGATTTACCCTTGAGCTTACTCATAAACGACTCAAATTCATTTACTTCCTCATTAGACCCCTCACTTTCATCAATGCAATCCTTCAAGGAAGGATTAGTAGTGATGGTAGTTTTGATGTTAGGGGTTACCTTGTTGGTGGCTTTGGCCATGCGGCAGTTGGCAGTGATGTTCTCGTTGGGTGAGTCAAAAAGGGACATCCGTGGAGTTGTGGCAATGGCAACGGAGGCCATGGACATTCCCTCACCGTCTTCATCATCATCATCATCATCCTCATTGTACTCTTCTTGTGCCACCAACCCCTTGGGAGGAGTCTTCTTGGTGAAGTTGTTCTTGTTGGGGAAGGACTTGGCTCTGTCTTTTCGGATAAGCTTGCCACCATTTTCTTCCCTCTTCTCGTAAGGGCACCCTGCAACAAAGTGTCTCACATTGCCACAATTATAGCATGTTCTCACATATTGCTTGCCCTTGGTGCCACTTGAGTTGGTCTTGTTTAAGTTGGGCCTCGAGTTCTTCTTGCTCCAAAATTGCCTTGAAGTGAGAGCCATGTTCTCATGATAATCATATTTGGTATCTTCGGGGTTACTCTCCTCTTCTTCATCTTCATCTTCATCCTCTTCTTCCACACTAGCCTTGGCCTTCAAAGCAAGGTTAGGTTTCTTCACCTGTTGAGAGCGCATCACTGCATTGTCGGCGGTCTTGTCCAAGATTCTCATAGCAACAAACTCAGCCAACACTTCACTTGAGGACAAGGTATGAAAGTCCGGCCTTTGACGGATGACGGATGGCATGGCCTTGTGGTAGGGCATGATGGCCTTGAGAAACTTGCGCTTGATCCAATTGTCATCTGTATCCTTGCTCCCATGATCTCGGAGTGAGACCGCGAGAGTGGTTAATCTCCGGTAGAGCTCACGAGGTTCTTCATCTTCATTCATTGCAAACTCATCGGCTTCATCTTGCACCACTTCATAGTTGGAGTGTTGAATGCTTGCACTTCCCTTGTAAATGGAAACAACATGTTGCCATGCTTCCTTGGCCACGGTGAAGGGTGGAGATGTGCAATATCTTCGGGTGGAATTGCATCTTGAATAATGAAGAGAGCGGACTCGTTGAATTCATGATCTGCGGCTTCTCTAGGAGTGAGGTTGCTTGGGTCATGCGGGTAGAAACCTTGCTCAATAATTCTCCAAAGATTAGTAGAACTATGATTTAAATGACGTTTAAAACGGTAGGCCCAAGAAGCAAAATGCTCATTTTTCACAAACTTAGGAGGAGGACCAACGTGATTCAAATGAGTGGAGGGAACCGGTCCTCCATAAGTAAGAGGTGGTTCAACATGGGGAAATATGTCGTTTCCACTTATACCACTAGGCAAAGGAATTTTATCACTAGAAGCTTATCGGAGTTAGCATCTGCCACATTGGTAGTGGGATCGACCACTTGCAACGGTGCGGTGGATAACTTAAGACCATCAAGAAACTCCTTGAACATGCCTTTGACCTCGGTCGTCATGGAGGTTTTCAATGTGTCCAAAGTCACATTGAATTCCTCACGTGAGACCAAGGATCCCCCATCTACCGTAGACGAGGATGGATTCACACCGGGGTGCTCCTCCTCACCATCTACGGTGTCAACCATACTCTTCGGACGGTAAAGTCCTTAATCAAGAGACGAGGCTCTAACACCAATTGAAAGGATCAATATAGGTGACTAGAGCAGGGGCGGGGGGGGTGAATAGGAAACTAACAATTTTTAGCTTTTCTTTACCAAATTAAACTTTGCATCAAAGTAGGTTGTCTAGATATGCAACTAGGTGAGCAACCTATATGATGCAACAATACCAAGCACACAAGAAAGCAAGGGATACAACGCAATGTAAGCTTGCACAAGTAAAGGTGAGAGATAACCAAGAGTGGAGTTGGTGGAGACGAGGATGTGTTACCGAAGTTCCTTCCCTTTGAGGGAAAGTATGTCTCCGTTGGAGTGGTGTGGAGGCACAATGCTCCCCAAGAAGGCACCAGGGCCACCGTATTCTCCTCACGCCCTCACACAATGCGAGATGCCGTGATTCCACTATTGGTGCCCTTGAAGGCGGTGACCGAATCTTTACAAACAAGGTTGCGGCAATCTCCACAACTTAATTGGAGGGTCCCAACAACACCACGAAGCTTCACCACAATGGAATATGGCTCCGCGGTGACCTCAACCGTCTAGGGTGCTCAAACACCCAAGAGTAACCAGATCTGCAAGGGATTGGGGGAATCAAATTTCTCCTGCTAGAAGTGTAGATCAAGGCCTTCTCAACCAATCCTTAGAGAATCAACAAGTTTGATTGGCTAGGGAGAGAGATCGGGCGAAAATGGAGCTTTGAGAAACAATGGAGCTCGGGGAGGGAAGAGGTGGTCAACTTGGAGAAGAAGACCCCCCATATGTAGTGAGAGGAAAGATCCAACCGTTACCCACTTACTCAGCCCGTGACATGCGGTACTGCCGCTCGGTGGTGCGGAACTACCACTCCCGCGGCAGAGACCAGACAAGGCCCTATTGCGTTAAAGCAACGAGCGGTAGAACCGCCGGAGCGGTACTACCGTGTGTCCTTGCAGTACTACCGCAAGGCAGGGTTCGACTAGACTGGGAAGGCACGGACTAATACAATTACATCCGTGGCTACTTCCGCTAAGTTTCGATTTGTGCAAAAATCCGACACGGTACTAATGCATGCAGGGAGCGGTACTACCGCGTAGGATGCGGATGTAAAAAATTACTTCTGCCCCTACTTCCGCGCATGTTACTGTGCTGGGTTAGAGGCCACGGTACTACCGTGCCCGAGGAGCAGTACTACCGCATAGCATGGTACTACCGCGACCCTGGCCGGTACTACCATGGGACACTATGGTACTACTGCTCCCTTGAGCAATACTACCGCATGCCACAACACAATAACACTTGGAGTCCTTCATTTTGCAACGACACGAAAAAACGGTCGGTGCTCCCAAGAAGAAAGGAAAGGTGGCGCAAAGGAACAGACGTGTACATGTTGATTCCACCATAACCTTTCTGACGCAGACCCCCTCTTAATAGTACGGCTTTCCTACGACCCAAATCCACCGAAAAGAAACATAGATAAACGCCGTCTTCACTTATGCTCCGAGGGGCACCAAATCATCTTGTGCCTAGACATGAGATATCTGAAATGCTTAATGCACACGATTAGTCCGCAAATGCATTGTCATCAATCACCAAAACCACATAGGGAGAAATATGCCCTTACAATCTCCCCCTTTTTGGTGGATTGATGACAATACGGTATTTGCGCATAAGGATACAAAAATGAACATAAGCAATCCCAACATCTACAAAATATAGACAGACCCCCCTAGTTGTGTGCACTATATATATATGCTTTGGACTGCACGGCACACATACTAGGATCAACACTCCCCATATATTTTATAGACAGGGCAATCCTTGCAACAATATAAATGACACTAAGCATGGAGGCAAGGCAATGAATATGAGCATAAAGTAAAGGGCACAAGATATCATAAAGCTCATGAACTACTAAGCATAATAGACAATAAGATAACCTTGAGTGCATATGTCTTATACCATATGATAGTCTCCGGGACTCACAAACACAAACGCAAACCAACAAACCAGAGCAACACGAAAGAAGGACCAACAAGACGAAAACAATGAGACGAAAACAAAGAGACACGACTTGCAAATCCTACACTCTCCCCCCCTTTGGCGTCGAGACACCAAAAAAGGCAGAGAGGACACCTACGACACAGGTGGTAGCATCCTGTGCAGAGATCGCCCATGTAACATCCCAAATTTTCAATTTGGAATGTTATACAATAGATCATAATTGCATATCATATTTATTGCATTTTGGCTCGATCCTAGAAATTCTACGCAACTCAAGGACCCACGGAGAGAGTTGGGGATTTCATAAATTTCATATTTGAGTTTTCTCAAATTTTTGAAATAGGATCATTTGATTTTATTTATTTTATCTTCAATTATTTCAATTATAAAAATATGAGAGAGGGAATAAAATGACTTTCCCAATATAAAGAAATATTGAGGATTTAATAAAAAATCAAATAAGATTTTATTTTGTACTTTCTGGCTATTTTATTTGAATTTAGGAAAAATGCGTGTTTTTCAAAATTGCATTTAGGCCCCAAATAAATGTTCATCTAAACCGACTTGATTTTAGAAGCCAGGGAAAATATATTTCAGGATTTTTGGAGTCCGTTTAGTATTTATTTTAATTGTTTTTATGTGCGTAATGTTTTAAAAAAACGGACCGACCTACCGGGCCGTGTCCGTCCGGGACTCCGACCCAGTCGGCCTTTAAAGCCCGAGGCCCGATCTCACCGCCGCCGTCGGATCCCGCCGCCGCCCCCAAACCCTAGCCGCCGCCGCCGGAGTTCGCCGCCGCCGCCGCGCCATTTCCCCGCCCCGCCGCCGGACCCCGTCGCCGCCGGATTCCGCCGCCGG
>NC_057804.1:608031904-608039967 GCF_018294505.1 Triticum aestivum
GTCGCCGTGTTTTTTTTTCAGAAAAAAACCGTTCGGTTTTCTCGTAGGTTTTTCGTCGGTTTTTTTGTAGATTCGTTTTTATTTTATTAGATCGATTTTTTTCCGGTTTAGGTTAATTAGCGAGCGTTCGCTCGTTCGTTCGTTTTAATGAATGCGTTCATCGTTTAGATCCAGATAACGAACGTTCGTTCGTTAATCTGTTCGTCGTTTTTCTTTTTCTCTGATTTATTCCGCGATTTTCCTGATCGCGATTTCTGATCCGATTTTCGTTTTAGTATAATTTTTCGCTCGCTTATCGGAATCAGGCAATTCAAGTGCGTGGAGTTTCCTCTCGAAACCCTCTTTCCAAATAATCTACTCACACAAGTTTTTGATTCTGTAAAATTTGACTTAGGTCTAGACTAGTAAAATGAAACTTGTTTCTTTCGCTGTTTGAGTTTTGTTTCTTCATTTGATTTGATTCTTTTTGCAAATCGGAGTTCTTAAGTTGAGTTTTTTGGTTAGATCTCTTATTTGAGTTTTACCCGTGCATTAGACGAGTACTTATTGTATGCTTGTTTGTTTGTTTGCTTGCGATAGAGTACCCGAATTGCGCCGCTTGCTACTTCGAATCCCTAGGTTTCGCGGATCATCAACAAGGCAAGTAACACTTTGATCATACCTCTTTACTACCCAGTTTTTATGCATTAGATCAATCCTCAAACAATTGTATGATTAGGATCTGAGTAATATGTGGGTTTTTGGGAAGTAGATGAGGTAGTACATATAACCTGTTTTATTATCAAACCCTTGGGAGTTACTTCTACGTTTTCTTATTATGCCATGCTATGCTAGTAGACGTGGATTGGGTGAGTGCATTTCCATGACAGATGTGAGATTGATAATTAATGGTTTATTTAAGGTGGCAACTTCAATACACATCTGGTGGATTGAGGTACTTGGGTATTCCAGGATTGCCTGTTTGTTTTTGGACCGCCACCCAGGCTCAAAGGGATCATAAGATTTTTCATGCTAGAAACTTCCGTGTGGAGCCACATGCTATTATGGGCTCTAGCATAGTTGATTAAGTCGTGCGAACTCTTACAATGATAGACTAGCAGATGTAGGGGAAAGTAGGTGTACAGGTCTACCCATCTTAAGGTGCTAGCGCTTCTGAAAGACTATGTCTCGGTTATCCGTTTCTCAAACACCATGTAGTGCGAGAAAACCAACGGAGGAGATCGGGTCTTGTTGGGGAAAGTGCACAAACCTCTGCAGAGCGTATAAACTAATCATGATTAGCCGTGTCCCCGGTTATGGATGTTTTGAGTATCTAGTACTTGGATTATCATGTGAATCTCATCATGTTACTCTCATTAATATTGTTGGGTTTGTTTTAATGATGATGTTACTTAATTGGGATTGAGAATGCTGTCAACCATTCTCAATGTTTAACAACCACCATTATAGTTAAATAAAATTTATTCCTTTGAAGTAGGGAAAAATTGGCTTTATGCAAAAACTGTAACCATAGAGCTTTCCACCATCCATATATGCATGTAGTATAGCTTTATTCTTTCATTACTCTCTATGTGTTACATTGCCAGCATATTCCATGTGCTGACCCGTTTTCGGGCTGCAACATTCATGTTGCAGACTTTTCAAACGACGAGTAAGATGCCTTAGGATCGTGGTCCTATACTCAGTGATGCCGTTGGAGTTGATGGACTCACTTATCTTCCAAGCCTTCGGCTGTTATCGTTATTAGATGGCCTTAAGCCATATTTATTGTAATAAGCTCTCTTTTGAGACATTCGATGTAATAAGTGTGTGATTGCCACTTTGTTATAAATCCTTTGAGTATTGTGCGTGTCAGCATTACTGATCCAGGGATGACACTGATGCACAGAGATCAGACTGTTTGGGGTCTGGTCGCTACAAGATGGTATCAGAGCACACGCTGACTGTAGGACACAACCACTAAGCTAAAACCCTAGATCACTACTCTCTCTTCTCATTCTGACTCCTCATCTTTTCTACTCTTTTAGGATGGCGGATGCAAGGAACAAGTTCATGCAACCGGATGAAGATACACCCTTTGGACGACACCTGAAGGAAGTTACCAAGTACCTGAAGGTCGGAGTACCAAGCTTTACCAGGACCTACAACACCACTTTACCTGAAGAAGAGCGCTGGATGATTCAAGTTCAAGTTCCAGGAAGGACGTTCATGCCCGTCACTAAGCCCATAGAGTTTTCTTTTGATGCGCCAACCTGGAGTCTAGGAAAGAGCATGGCAGCCCACATCACAATGGGACGTATTGGAGAAATTTACCACAAGGAGCTTAAGGATACTATCTACCAGATTTGTGGGTGCCAAGACGAGCAATGGGAGATAATCAGCACCAGGAAGGACAGATCAATTGCAGCTTTCATCCAGGAGTTAAACCAGCACATTCGACGCCAGGAGAACCAGATGTGCGCAGGCATGATGGATCTGAAGAAGGCCATGACCAAGATCACGGAACTGGAGGAAGAACTCAATTCTACACACGATGGATATGAGGAGGAAATAGCAACACTAGTGGAGAAGAGCGATGATCTGGAGAAGAAGCTAAAAGTATTCATGGGATTCCCTGCAACTGGAGAAGAAGAAGATTTCACTTATCCAGAGAACTACATCATCATCGACGACACTGACTCGGACTAGATGATAGTGATGATGACTATGTTGATGAAGCTGGAGCAGATATTATGGAGTCTTCATCGGAGCAGTTTTTCTAGTCGACCACTATAACAATAGTAGTATTTCCCTCCATAAATCTAGTATAGTTCGAGCACTTTTGTAACGATAGATAGACCATTGTATGCCCTTGCTTGTTTGAATGAAGTGTTTCGATTGAAATTTGACTCATGTGCATATGGGTAGTGTTTTCCCTCTAGACCTCATTCTATTCTATATTCTCATCTTTTCTAAACCCTCAGATGCCTCCGAGACGTGACAATGGATTTGCTTTCCCACCGGAGCTCACCCAGTTGATCCAGCAGCAGAATGCATTGATGCAGACACTAGTCCACAATCAGAATCAGGGGAACAACAACAACAACAACAACAACAACCCACCACCACCACCTGTTGATCACTTAACCCGTTTCCTTAGGCTGAATCCGCCGGTGTTTTCCAGTAGCACCGAGCCGATTGTTGCAGATGATTGGCTTCGCAAGACAGCTAGGGAGTTGACCACTACAGGATGCACATATGCGGAGAAGGTGCGATTTGCCGCACACCAGTTTGAGGGACCCACAGCATCATGGTGGGAGAATTTCACAGCCACCTATCCAGTAGAGACTATCACATTGGATCAGTTTTAGTAGGCTTTTCGTACTG
The DNA here is from genome assembly GCF_018294505.1 of Triticum aestivum. Classification (NCBI taxonomy): domain Eukaryota; kingdom Viridiplantae; phylum Streptophyta; class Magnoliopsida; order Poales; family Poaceae; genus Triticum; species Triticum aestivum. The sequence continues at coordinate 608,035,271 of NC_057804.1, forward strand.
CCCATGTTTCACCAGGAGCCATGGCCATGAAGAAGCGTGAGTTTTGCAACTTACGCCAGGGAGGACGTACAGTTGGCCAGTATGTGGATGACTTTAGCAAGCTAGCACGTTATGCCTCAAATGACGTTGCTACAGATGCAGCTAAGCAAGAGAAGTTTTTGGAAGGACTGAATGATGAGCTGAGTATGCAGTTGATGGTAACAAGTTTCAACAACTACCAGGAGTTGGTAGACTATGCTCTTATTATTGAAGGGAAGCAGCAGCAGATTGAGAACCGCAAGAGGAAGTATGGACAAGGGAAGTACAATTCTGGAGCTCAGCAGAAGCCACGTTTTACCCTGAAGTCGGGAGGACAATTTCAGCATACCCATGGAGGAGGTAGTTCACATAATCACCATGGTCCCAAGAATGGTAATGGGAATGGAGGAAGCAACAGCCAGAACCGTAGCAACCCATCAACCCCAGCCAAGAAAGATTTGAGTCAAGTCACTTGCTTTAAGTGCTAGAAGACCGGACATTACGCCAATGAATGTCCTGAAGGCCAGAACGGAAATGACAATGGAAGCTCTGGGAAGAAGCCGAACCCTTTCAACAGAGGGCAAGTGAACCACGTTAGCGTGGAGGAGGTTGAAGCCCAGCCAGATGCAGTAATAGGTAAGTTTTTGGTTAAGTCATTTACTGCACTCGTTCTTTTTGATACTGGTGCATCGCATTCATTCATATCAAGGGGATTTGTGGATAAGTATAGACTTCCCACCAAGGTTCTAGGAACACCCATGTTAGTAACCTCACCAGGAGCGGAGTATATGGCCAGTCGAGGATGTTTTCAAGTGCCATTGAGTATAGGCAAGCACGTTTTCCCCTCATATTTAATCATTTTGGAATCTCAAGGTTTGGATGTAATTCTGGGTATGGATTGGTTATCGATGTATGGTGGAAACATCGATTGCGCAAGTAAGTAAATTTTGCTTACTACCCCAGAAGGGAGAAGGATAAAGTATGTATCAAGGCATGAGCCAAAGGGGATGCACGTAAATTCCTTGTCAGGAGTTGTGCAGGAGGAAGTAACAGTGGTGAAGGATTTTCCTGATGTATTTCTGGAAGAGTTGCCAGGCATGCCACTGGATAGAGACATCGAGATTTTGATTGAGCTTTTGCCAGGCACAGGACCAATATCTAAGAGACCCTACAGGATGCCAGCAAAAGATTTGGAGGATATTAAGAGCCAGATTAAGGAGTTACTGGATAAAGGTTATATTCGCCCAAGTTCTTCGCCTTGGGGATCACTAGTACTTCTAGTGGAGAAGAAGGATGGATCATTGAGGATGGTTGTTGACTATCGAGGATTGAATGCAGCAACAATCAAGAACAAGTACCCACTGCCGATGATCAATGATCTGTTTGATCGGTTGCAAGGAGTAAAGGTATTTTCCAAGATCGATTTGCGATCAGGGTACCATGAGTTGAAGATTCGGGAGCAGGATATACCTAAGACGGCTTTTACCACCAGGTATGGGCTATATGAGTATACCGTTATGTCATTTGGTCTGACTAACGCACCTGCCTATTTCATGAACATGATGAACAGAGTATTTATGGAGTTTCTGGATAATTTTGTCGTGGTGTTCATTGATGATATTTTGGTCTAATCAAAGAACGAAGAAGAGCATAAGGAGCATTTGTGTTTGGTATTGGAGAAGCTCAGAGAACATCAGTTATACGCCAAGTTCAACAAATGTGAGTTTTGGTTGAAGGAAGTTGGATTCCTCGGACATGTTATATCCGGAGAAGGAATAGCAGTAGACCCCACCAAGGTAGTTACCGTGACAAATTGGGTAGCACCAACAACGGTTGGAGAGATCCGGAGTTTTCTTGGACTCGTATGATATTACCGGATATTTATTGAGAACTTCTCGAAGATTGCAAAGGCCATGACAGAATTGTTGAAGAAAGATACCAAGTTCATTTGGACTGAGGAATGTGAGGCCAGCTTTCAAGAATTGAAGGAACGTCTAGTTACCTCACCAGTGTTAATTCTGCCAGATCAGACCAAGGATTATGAGGTGTATTGCGATGCTTCACATTGAGGACTTGGAGCAGTGCTTATGCAGGAGGGGAGAGTTGTTTCGTATGCTTCACGACAGCTTAAACCCCATGAGTTGAATTATGCCACTCATGATTTGGAGCTAGCAGCCATAGTGCATGCATTGAAGACATGGAGACATTTTCTTATTGGAAATCATTGTGAGGTGTACACGGATCACAAGAGGTTAAAGTACATTTTCACGCAGAAGGAGCTGAACCTCAGACAAAGGAGACGGTTGGAGCTCATCAAGGATTATGACATGAGATTGCAGTACCACCTCGGGAAGGCTAACATAGTAGCCGATGCGTTGAGCCGTAAGAGCCATGTCAATACACTTATGACCGCAGGACTGCCAAAGGAGTTAGCCGAGGACATTTACAGACTATGTTTGGAGATAGTTCCAAGAGGCTATGTAGCAGCATTGGAAATTCAGTCGACGTTGATGGATAAGATCAGAGAAGCTCAGAAGACCGATAAGGAAATTGCTGAGGTAAAGGAGAAGATGAGCAAAGGAAAGTCCAAGGGATTTCATGAGGATGAGCACGATACCATATGGTTTGAAGACCGTGTTTATGTTCCTAATAACCCGGAGATCAGGAAGTTGATTTTGCAAGAGGCTCAGGATTCGCCGTATTCGATTCACCCAGGAAATACCAAGATGTATTTGGATTTGAAGGAGACTTTCTGGTTGAATGGAATGAAGAAGGATATTGTGGAGTATGTAGCAGTTTGTGATGTATGTTAGAGAGTAAAGGAAGAGCATCAGAAACCAGCAGGATTGTTGCAACCATTGTTGATACCCGAATGGAAGTGGGATAAGTTAGGCATGGATTTTATTACAGGATTGCCCATGACTCGTTCCGGCTATGACTCAATTTGGGTTGTAGTCGATCGTTTGACGAAGGTAGAACATTTCATTCCAGTGAAGACCACTTACACCAGTGCTAAGTTGGCCAAGATATACATGACCAGGATCGTATGTCTGCATGGAGTTCTGAGGAGCATTGTATCAGATAGATGAACGCATTTCACCTCAAAGTTCTGGAATCAGTTCCACGAAACATTGGGTACCAGGCTAGAGTTAAGTACAGCTTTCCATCCACAGACAGACGGACAGACCGAGAGAGTCAATCAGATTTTGGAGGATATGCTGAGAGCCCGTGCACTAGATTATGGATCTAGTTGGGACGACAATTTGCCATATGCAGAGTTCTCTTACAACAACAGTTATCAATCCAGTTTGAAGATGGCCCCTTTCGAAGCCTTATATGGAAGGAGATGCAGAACCCCGTTGTCGTGGGATGAAGTTGGAGGCCGCCAGTTGTTTGGACCGGATTTGATTAAGGAGTCTGAACAGAAGGTGAAGTTAATTCACGATAGACTAAAAGTAGCCCAGTATAGGCAGAAGAGCTATGCAGATTCAAAATGCAAGGAGACAGTTTACGAAGTCGGAGATAGAGTCTATCTTCGTGTATCTCCACTTCGAGGAGTTAAGCATTTTGGCGTTAAAGGAAAGTTAGCACCGCGTTTTGTGGGACCATACAAAGTTTTGGAGCGTATGGGAGAAGTTGCCTACAAGTTGGAATTGCCTGAAGGATTGTCAGGAGTTCACGATGTGTTCCACGTTTCCCAGTTGAAGAACTACCACGCAGAGATGGCCGATATACCACTCAGAGATACAGTGCCACTAGAGGCGATTCAGTTGGATAGTGATTTGACCTATGAGGAGAAGCGAGTCAAGATTCTTGAGTATGCCAGCCGAGTCACCCGCAGCAAGGTTATCAAATTTTGCAAAGTTCAGTGGAGCCACCACACCGAGGATGAAGCCACCTGGGAGCGATAGGAAGATCTGCTGAAGGACCACCCTCACCTATTTTCTAGCCGACCTGAATCTCGAGGGCGAGATTCATCTTAAGCGGGGTAGGTTTGTAACATCCCAAATTTTCAATTTGGAATGTTATAAAATAGATCATCATTGCATATCATATTTATTGCATTTTGGTTCGATCCTAGAAATTCTACGCAACTCAAGGACCCACGGAGAGAGTTGGGGATTTCGTAAATTTCATATTTGAGTTTTCTCAAATTTTTGAAATAGGATCATTTTATTTTATTTATTTTATCTTCAATTATTTCAATTGTAAAAATATGAGAGAGGGAATAAAATGACTTTCCCAAAATAAAGAAATATTGAGGATTTAATAAAAAAATCAAATAAGATTTTATTTTGTATTTTCTCGCTATTTTATTTGAATCTAGGAAAAATGCGTGTTTTTTCAAAATTTCATTTAGGCCCCAAATAAATGTCCATCTAAACCGGCTTGATTTTAGAAGCCGGGCAAAATTTATTTCGGGATTTTTGGAGTCCCTTTAGTATTTCTTTTAATTGCTTTTCTGCGCGTAATGTTTTTTTTAAAAAAAACGAACCGACCTACCGGGCCATGTCCGTCCGGGAATCCGACCCGTCCGGCCTTTAAAGCCCGAGGCCCGAGCCGCCCCATCCTGAGCCGCCCCGCCCCCAAACCCTAGCCGCCGCCGCCAAATCCAGCCGCCGCCGCCACGTCCCGCTTCCGCCGCCGCCGGAGTTCGCCGCCGCCGCCGCACCGTGTCC
>NC_057804.1:608040411-608063161 GCF_018294505.1 Triticum aestivum
TGGAGCCACCGCCGACCCCGCCGCCCCGCACCCCGAGGTAGCCGCCTCCGCCGTGTTTTTTTTCCACAAAAAAACCGTTTGGTTTTCTCGTAGGTTTTTCGTCGGTTTTTTAGATTCGTTTTTATTTTATTAGATCAGTTTTTTTCCGGTTTAGGTTAATTAGCGAGCGTTCGCTCGTTCGTTCGTTTTAACGAACGCGTTCATTGTTTAGATCCAGATAACGAACGTTCATTCATTAATATGTTCGTCGTTTTTCTTTTTCTCGGATTTATTCCGCGATTTTTCTGATCGAGATTTCTGATCCGATTTTCGTTTTAGTATAACTTTTCGCTCGTTTATCGGAATCAGGCCATTCAAGCGCCTGGAGTTTCATCTCGAAACCCTCTTTCCGAATAATCTACTCGCACAAGTTTTTTTTCTGTAAAATTTGACTTAGGTCCAGATTAGTAAAACGAAACTTGTTTCTTTCGCCGTTTGAGTTTTGTTTCTTCGGTTGATTTGATTCATTTTCCAAACCGGAGTTCTTAAGTTGAGCTTTCTGGTTAGATCTCTTATTTGAGTTTTAGCCGTGCATTAGATGAGTACTTATTGTATACTTGTTTGTTTGTTTGCTTGCGATAGAGTACTCGGATTGCGCCGCTTGCTACTTTGAATCCCTAGGTTTCGCGGATCATCAGCAAGGCAAGTAACACTTTTATCATACCTCTTTACTACCCAGTTTTTATGCATTAGATCAATCCTCAAACAATTGCATGATTAGGATCTGATTAATATGTCGGTTTTTGGGAAGTAGATGAGGTAGTACCTATTACCTGTTTTATTATCAAACCCTTGGGAGTTACTTCTACGTTTGCTGATTATGCCATGCTATGCTAGTAGACGTGGATTGGGTGAGTGAATTTCCATGACAGATGTGAGATTGTTAATTAATGGTTTATTTAAGGTCGCAACTTTAATACACATCTGGGTGAATTGAGGCCTTGGGTATTCCAGGATTGCCTGTTTGTTTTTGGACCGCCACCCAGGCTCAAAGGGATCATAAGATTTTTCATGCAAGAAACTTCCGTGTGCAGCCACATGCTATTATGGGCTCTAGCATAGTTGATTAAGTCGTGTGAACTCTTACAGTGGTAGACTAGCAGATGTAGGGAAAGTAGGTGTACATGTCTACCCATCGTAAGGTGCTAGCGCTTCTAAAAGACTATGTCTCGGTCATCCGATTCTCAAACACCATGTAGTGCGAGAAAACCAACGGAGGAGATCGGGTCTTGTGGGCAAAAGTGCACAAACCTCTGCAGAGTGTATAAACTAATCATGATTAGCCGTGTCCCCGGTTATGGACATTTTGAGTATCTAGTACTTGGATTATCATGTGAATCTCATCATGTTACTCTAATTAATATTGTTGGGTTTGTTTTAATGATGATGTTACTTAATTGGGATTGAGAATGCTGTCAACCATTCTCAATGTTTAACAACCACCATTATAGTTAAATAAAATTTATTCCTTTGAAGTAGGAAAAAATTGGCTTTATGCAAAAACTGTAACCATAGAGCTTTCCACCACCCATATATACATGTAGTATAGCTTTATTCTTTCATTACTCTCTATGTGTTACATTGCCAGCATATTCCATGTGCTGACCCGTTTTCGGGCTGCAACATTCATGTTGCAGACTTTTCAGACGACGAGTAAGATGCCTTAGGATCGTGGTCCTATACTCAGTGATGACGTTGGAGTTGATGGACTCACTTATCTTCCAAGCCTTCCGCTGTTATCGTTATTAGATGGCCTTAAGCCATATTTATTGTAATAAGCTCTCTTTTGAGACATTCGATGTAATAAGTGTGTGATTGCCACTCTGCTATAAGTCCTTCGAGTACTGTGTGTGTCAGCATTACTGATCCAGGGATGACACTGATGCACAGAGATCAGACTGTTTGAGGTATGGTCGCTACAACCCAGCAATCTCCTCATCAATATCGGTAGAGGGAATGGATTCCTCCTCTGGCTCTGTCCACTGATAGCCCTGCTTGGTCATCCATTTAGCCTCAGGAGTGATGTTCTTCTCTGACCCGCTCTCCACGATCTCTCTGAACGTCCTCAAGATCCTCTATTATCCTAGGACATTGCATGGTTGGCGTAGCAGATCTCTCGCAGTGATATTTTACATTGATTTCTTGAGGAGTGAGTCTCATATATCATTAGGACTTCGTCATTCTCGGATGACTGCTCGTTCAGGTTTTATGTACTACCTCAATTTGTACGTTCATCGAGGTTATCGAGGAGCGCCACTCCTCCTTTTGTTACCTACATGACAACCCAACATGCATGCTCGAAGCGTGTGTGTGTTGGTGGATTATTCAAGGAGATAGAGTGGATTGCACATGGTTCATCCAATATAGCGTCCAATGTTGATTTGGCACCCTTGCTTGGCTGCTTCTTCTTCCATGCCATCTGATTGTTGGGTCTGTTATTGATAAAGCGATTGGGACATCGGCTGTGTGATGCGTGCCTCTTTCGTCCTCGCCTGACTTTGGTTGATCCTGGCTTGGAGTCTGGCGCCATTGATCGTCCAACCAGGCATTCTTGATAATGCAATACCCTGTGACTATATCATATAGCTCGGCAAATGTCCTCAGGTGTTTCTGTGCTATTGTTCTTGCTATTCCTTCATCACGGCGATCACGGCGAAATGCTGCTATGGCGTCCCCGTCGGGACAGTCTAGGATTTTGTTTTTTACAAGTAGGAATCTCATCTAGAATTGAGGGACGGTTCGTTTTGTTTTTTTACAAGGAAAGCTATATCCCAAATGTCGGTTGCCCCAGGGTTATTTGTATGGTAAGTGACACATGAGGTGGACATTTTTGTTCCAAACCGATCTAACATCAACATCCCAGGTGAACTCTCACGAAGTTGATCGAGTACAGACCTCGGGACCATCTTTACAACCTGGATACCTTGGTAGTTGTTGTAGGTCTTCGGATCCGAGCTCCAAGCCTGGCCCAGTGAGTCATAATTTTCACTTTGCAGTTGTTATGAAACCGGCACTTGGGTGATCTTTTGTGCATCCTTAGGCAGCTCTAGCGTCATGACAGAGGAAGCGTCCACATTGTTTAGTAATGACCCACAATTATAGGGGATTAATCATAGTCCTTTTGATAAGTAAGAGTGTCGGACCCAACGAGGAGCTAAAGGAAATGACAAGCGGTTTTCAGTAAGGAGTTGCCTGCAAGGATTGAAATTATCGGTAAAAGATAGTTTGATAGCAAGGTAATTTATAATGAACAACAAGTAGCAATTATAAAAAAGGCACAACAAGGTAGTCCGATCCTTTTTATAGCAAAGGACATGCCAGAACGGTCTCTTATAGTAAGCAAAGCATTCTTGAGGACACGCAGGAATTTCATCTAGTCACTTTCATCATGTTTGTTTTGATTCGCATTCGCTACTTTGATAATATGATATGTGGGTGGAACAGTGCTTGGGTGATGTTCTTAGTTGAACAAGCCTCCCACTTATGATCAATCCCTCTCACAAGCATCTGCAACTAGGAAAGAAGAATTAGGATAAATCTAACCATACCATGAAACATATGGATCGAAATTAGCCCCTTATGGAATAACGCATAAACTAGGGTTTAAGCTTCTGTCACTCTAGCAACCCATCATCTACTTATTACCCCACAATGTCTTCCCTTAGGCCCAAGTATGGTGAAATGTCATGTAGTCGACGTTCATATGACACCACTAAAGGAAGCAACAACATACATATCATCAAAATATCGAACAAATACCAAATTCACATGATTACTTATGACAAGACTTCTCCTATGTCCTCAAGAACAAAAGTAACTACTCATAAATCATATTCATGTTAAAGATCAGAGGGTCATTGAATAGCATCAAGGATCTGAACATATAATCTTCCACCAAATAAACCAACTAGCATCAACTACAAGATGTAATCAACACTACTAGCAACCCACAGGTACCATATGAGGTTTTGAGTCAAAGATTGAGTACAAGAGACGAACCGGAGTTTGAGATGAGATGGTACTGATGAAAATGTTAATAAAGATTGGTCCATACATGGTGAGAGGGTTGTTGGTGATGCCGATGGCTTCGACCCCCCCCCCCCCTCATAGGGAAGTATCCCCAGCGGAATCGCTCTGCCGGAGAGCAAAAGTGCTCCTGCCCATATTCCGCTTCAAGACGGAGGGGCTTCATCCTGAAAGTCCTCTCTTTATTTTTTTCCTAGGGCAAATGTCATCATATAGGAGACGATGGGCCCCAGAGGCCAGCTAGGGGCCCCACAAGCCACATGGACGTGCCTAGACGGTGCCCGAGTCCATGTGCCTTGTGGGCACCCTCTGGTATTTATTTTCTCCAGTATTTTTTATATATTCCAAAATATTTCGCCATGAAATTTCAGCTCATTTGGAGTTGTGTAGAATAGGTATCTCTGATATAGCTTTTTTAGGTCCAGAATTTCAGCTGCCAGCGATCTCCCTCTTCATGTGAATCTTGCAAATTAAGAGAGAAAAGGCATTAGAATTACGTCACAAAGTGTTATAATGACCAAAAAAATTATAACTAACAGTAGAAAAACATGATGCAAAAATGGATGTATCAACTCCTCCAAGCTTAGACCTCGCTTGTCCTCAAGCGAAAGCCGATATCGCTATTCAAGGCCACGTGTTTAGAGAGAGAGCTGTCGATAAAAACAAAATAAGGACATATTAGCATCATGATCATTATCATAGAAGAAATAAATATTATCATAGAAATTCTCATGAGCAATTAACAATTCATCACAATAATAAAGTATGAAGCATAAACTTTCTTGAAAACTAACAAACTATCTTATATATTTACTAATTGGAAGCACTCTACGAGCCTCCACGTTAATCCTCGAAAACTACATATAAATAACCATTGGATTTTAATCATGTGTCTAGAATTAAATGTTATATGAAAACTTTATTCACATGCATTTACAAGAGAGATCTGATGGACCTAAGAGTCCATGTGTATTACTCTTGGCAGGAAAACCCAAGAGTCCGTCGTACTTACAATGTCTTGAAGGAAAAAAATATGAAAGGAGACTTCTACGACTTGGACTTTGTAGTTCAAATGCTATTCGTTCAAATATCTAAGATAATTAAAAATTATATCCTATAGTCTTTGCCTGGGTAGAACAATCATGTTAAGCTTTTCCCATTGCGTGCACAAGCAAATGAGCAAACAAGTTAAAGTTTCTTTTTTGAAAACATACCGATGGAGTTAGAGCATCTTCTGTCGCGCCCCCAACAGCCCCCCAAGCATCTTTTTTGTCACTGGCACCAACAATGCGGCCCAGCCGCACCCCCAGAAGCCTCACCGGCTCGGGCCGATTTTGGTGCCAGCGGACCCAGGCCGAACCCGGTGCGCCGGGAGGCACCGGGGAGGGGGGGGGTGATTTTGGTTCGAAAGGGAGTGGGTCCGCCGAGTCAGCGACTCACCGCCTTCGTCGTCCTCTCACCTCGGTTTGAAGGAAACATGCCCTAGAGGCAATAACAAAGTTATTGTTTATTTCCTTAATTCATGATAAATGTTTATTATTCATGCTAGAATTGTATTAACAGGACTACATTTGTGAATACATAGAAAAAACATAATGTCCCTAGTATGCCTCTACTTGATAGCTCGTTTATCAAAGATGGTTATGTTTCCTAACGACAGACATATGTTGTCATTTGATGAACGGGATCACTTCATTAGGAGAATGATGTGATGGACATGACCCATCCGTTAGCTTAGCATTATGATCGTTATAGTTTCATTGCTACTGCTTTCTTCATAACTTATACATGTTCCTCAAACTATGAGATTATGCAACTCCCGGATACCGGAGGAACACCTTGTGTGCTATCAAATGTCACAACGTAAAATGGTGATTATAAAGATGTTCTACAGGTGTCTTCAAAGGTGTTTGTTGGGTTGCCATAGATCGAGATTAGGATTTGTCACTCCGTGTTTCAGAGAGGTATCTCTCGGCCCTATCGGTAATGCTCATCACTATAAGCCTTGCAAGCAATGTGAATAATGAGTTAGTTACGGGATGAAGAATTATGGAACAAGTAAAGAGACTTGGCAGTAACAAGATTAAACTAGGTATGATGATACCGACGAACGAATCTTGTGCAAGTAGCATACCGATGACAAAGGGAACAACATATGTTGTTATGCGGTTTGACCGATAAAGATCTTCATAGAATATGTAGGAGCCAATATGAGCATCCAGGTTTCTCTATTGGTTATTGACCAGAGATGTGTCTCGGTCATGTCTACATAGTTCTCGAACCCGTAAGGTCCGCACGCTTAACGTTCGATGACGATATGTATTATGAGTTATGTGTTTTGATAACTGAAGTTTGTTCAGAGTCCCAGATGAGATCATGGACGTGACGAGGAGTCTTGAAATGGTCAAGACATAAAGACTAATATATTGGACCATGTTATTTGAACATCGGAAGTGTTCGGAAAGTTTCGAGTAAAAACAGAGTGCTGGATGGGTTACCGGAACCCCCCGGGGGAACTAATGGGCCACCACGGGCCTTAGTGGAGAGAGAGGAGGTCAGCCAGTGTAGGCCTCCCCCCTCTTGGAGTCCGAATTGGACAAGGGAAGGGGGCAGCGCCCCCCTTTCCTACTGCCTCTCCCTCTCCTTCCTTTCTCCCTCTTCCTTGGACGGGAATCCTACTAGGACTAGAAAGTCCTAGTAGGACTCCTCCTCTTGGGGCGCGCCCCTACGGCCGGCCGGACTCCCCCTCCCTCCTTTATATACGGTGGCAGGGTGGCACCCTAGAAGACAAAAGTTTCTCTTAACCATGTGCGGTGCCCCCCTCCACATTTACACACCTCGATCATACCATTGTAGAGCTTAGGCGAAGCCCTGCACCGGTAACCTCATCATCACCTTCGCCACGCCATCATGCTGACAGAACTCACCCTTGTCCTCAACTATATCAAGAGCACGAGGGACGTCATCGAGCTGAACATGTGCTGAACGCGGAGGTGCCGTACAGTCAGTACTTGGATCGGTTGGATCATGAAGAAGTTCGACTGCATCAACTGCGTTATTGAAACACTTTCGCTTTCAGTCAATGAGGGTATGTGGACACAGTCTCCCCTCTCATTGCTATGCATCTCCTAGATAGATCTTGCCTGATCGTAGGATTTTTTTTGAAATTACTGCTTTCCCCAACAGTGGCATCCGAGCCAGGTCTATGCGTAGATGTTTTATGCACAAGTAGAACACAAAGAGTTGTGGGCAATAATAGTCATACTGCTTACCACCAACTTCTTACTTTGATTCGGCGGTATTATTGGATGAAGCGGCCCGGACCGACATTACATGACCGCGTTCATGAGACTGGTTCTACCAACGTGGTTTTGCACATAGGTCGCTAGCGGATGTCTGTTTCTCCAACTTTAGTTGAATCTAGTTTGACTATGGTCGGTCCTTGTTCAAGGTTAAAACAACACACTTGACGAAAAATCATTGTGGTTTTGATGCGTAGGTAAGAAAGGTTCTTGCTAGAAGCTCGCAACAACCACGTAAAACTTGCAACAATAAAGTAGAGGACATCTAACTTGTTTTTGCAGGGCTTGTTGTGATGTGATATGGTCAAGACATGACGTGATATAAATTGTTGTATGAGATGATCATGTTTTGTAACAGAGTTATCGGCAACTGGCAAGATCCATATGGTTGTCACTTTATTGTATGCAATGTAATCACCACGTAATTGTTTTACTTTATCACTAAGCGGTAGCAACAGTCGTAGAAGCAATAGTTGACGAGATGACAACGATGCTACGATGGATATCAAGGTGTCGCGCCGGTGAGGATGGAGATCAGGATGATGCTTCGGTGATGGAGATCATGAGCACACGATCACGATGGCAATATCATGTCACATATTTCGATTACGTGTGATTTTTATCTTTTATGCATCTTATTTTGCTTATTACGGTAGTAGCATTATAAGATGATCCCTTTCTAAATTTCAAGGTATAAGTGTTCGCCCTGAGTACGCACCATTGCGACAGTTCGTCGTGCCGAGACACCACGTGAAGATCGGGTGTGATAATCTCTACGTTCAAATACAACGGGTGCAAGCTAGTTTTGCACATGCAGAATAATTAGGTTAAACTTGACGAGCCTAGCATATGCAGATATGGCCTCAGAACACTGAGACCGAAAGGTCGAGCGTGAATCATATAGTAGATATGATCAACATAGTGATGTTCACCATTGAAAACTACTCCATCTCATGTGATGATCAAACATGGTTAGTTGATTTGGATCACGTGATCATTTAGATGACTAGAGGGATGTCTATCTAAGTGTGAGTTCTTAAGTAATATGATTAATTGAACTTCAATTTATAATGAACTTAGTCCTGATAGTTATTTTGCATGTCTATGTTATTGTAGATCAATGGCCCGTGTTGTTGTGCCTTTGAATTTTAATGCATTCCTAGAGAAAGCTAAGTTGAAAGATGATGGTAGCAATTACACGGACTGGGTACGTAACTTGAGGATTATCCTCATGGCTGCACAGAAGAATTACGTCCTGGAAGCACCACTAAGTACTAGGCCTGCTGTAGACGCTACTGATGACGTTAAGAATGTCTGGCAGAGCAAAGCTGATGACTACTCGATAGTCCACTCTATCATGCTATATGGCTTAGAATCGGGACTTCAAAGGCGTTTTGAACGTCATGGAGCATATGAGATGTTCTAAGAGTTGAAGTTAATATTTCAAGCAAATGCCCGAGTTGAGAGATATGAAGTCTCCAACAAGTTCTATAGCTACAAAATGGAGGAGAATAGTTCTGTCGGTGAACACATACTCAGAATGTCTGGGTACCATAACCACTTGACACAGCTGGGAGTTAATCTTCCTGATGATAGTGTCATTGACAGAGTTCTTCAATCACTGCCACCAAGCTATAAAGGCTTCATGATGAACTATAATATGCAAGGGATGAACAAGACAATTCCCGAGCTCTTCGCAATGCTAAAGGCTGTGGGAGTAGAAATCAAAAAGGAGCATCAAGTGTTGATGGTCAACAAGACCACTAGTTTCAACAAAAAGGGCAAAGGGAAGAAGGGGAACTTCAAGAAGAACGACAAGAAAGTTGCTGCTCAGGAGAAGAAACCCAAGTCTGGACCTAAGCCTGAAACGGAGTGCTTCTACTACAAAGGGACTGGTCACTGGAAGCAGAACTTCCCCAAGTATTTGGCGGATAAGAAGGATGGCAAAGTGAAAGGTATATTTGATATACATGTTATTGATGTGTACCTTACTAATGCTCGCAGTAGCGCCTGAGTATTTGATACTGGTTCTGTTGCTCATATTTGCAACTCAAAATAGGGACTACAGATTAAACGAAGATTGGCTAAGGATGAGGTGATGATGCGTGTGAGAAATGGTTCCAAGGTCGATGTGATCGCCGTCGGCACGCTACCTCTACATCTACCTTTGGGATTAGTTTTAGACTTGAATAATTGTTATTTGGTGCCAGCGTTGAGCATGAACATTATATCTGGATCTTGTTTGATGCGGACAATTATTCATTTAAATCAGAGAATAATGGTTGTTCTATTTATATGAGTAATATATTTTATGGTCATGCACCCTTGCTGACTGGTCTATTTTTGTTGAATCTCTATCGTGATGATACACATGTTCATAGTATTGAAGCCAAAAGATGCAAACTTGATAATGATAGTGCAACTTATTTGTGGCACTGCCATTTAGGTCATATCAGTGTAAAGCACATGAAGAAACTCCATGCTGATGGGCTTTTGGAATCACTTGATGATGAATCACTTGGTGCTTGCGAACCGTGCCTCATGGGAAAGATGACTAAAACTCCATTCTCCGGAACAATAGAACGAGCTACTGGCTTATTGGAAATAATACATACGATGTATGCGGTGCAATGAGTGTTGAGGCTCGTGCTGGGTATCATTATTTTCTTACCTTCACAGATGATTTGAGCAGATATGGGTATGTCTACTTAATGAACCAAAAGTCTGAAACGTTCGAAAAGTTCAAAGAATTTTAGAGTGAAGTGGAAAATCATCATAACAAGAAAAAGAAGTTTCTACGATCTGATCGTGGAGGTGAATATTTGAGTTACGAGTTTGGTCTTCATTTGAAACAATGTGGAATAGTTTCACAACTTACGCCACCTAGAACACCACAACGAAATGGTGTGTCCGAACGTCGTAACCGTACTTTATTGGATATTGTGCAATCTATGATGTCTCTTACTGATTTACCGCTGTCATTTTGGGGTTATGCTTTAGAGATGGCTGCATTCACTTTAAATAGGTCACCATCGAAATCCGTTGAGTCAACACCTTACGAACTGTGGTTTGGCAAGAAACTAAAGTTGTCGTTTCTTAAAGTTTGGGGTTGCGAAAAAGCTTCAACCTGATAAGCTCGAACCCAAATCGGAGAAGTGCATCTTCATAGGATACCCAAAGGAAACTGTTGGGTACACCTTCTATCACATATCCGAAGGCAAGATATTTGTTGCTAAAAATGGATCCTTTCTAGAGGAGGAGTTTCTATCGAAAGAAGTGAGTGGGAGGAAAGTGGAACTTGATGAGGTTATTGTACCTTCTCCCGAATTGGAAAGTAGTTCATCACAGAAGTCAGTTCCAGGTGATTCCTACACCAATTAGTGAGGAAGATAATGATGATGATCATCAAACTTTAGATCAAGTTACTACCGAACCTCATAGATCTTCCAGAGCACGATCTGCACCAGAGTGGTACGGTAATCCTGTTCTAGAAGTCATGTTACTAGACCATGGTGAACCTATGAACTATGAGGAAGCGATGATGAAGCCCAAATTCCGTGAAATGGCTTGAGGCCATGAAATCTGAGATGGGATCCATGTATGAGAAAAAAGTGTGGACTTTGGTGGATTTTCCCGATGCTTGGCAAGCCATAGCAAATAAATAGATCTTCAAGAAGAAGATTGACGCTGACGGTAATGTTACTGTCTACAAAGCTCGACTTTTTGCGAAATGTTTTAGACAAGTTAAAGGAGTTGACTACAATGAGACTTTCTCACCCGTAGCAACGCTTAAGTCTGTCCGGATCATGTTAGCAATTGCCGCATTTTATGATTATGAAATTTGGCAGATGGATGTCAAAACTACATTCCTGAATGGATTTCTGGAAGGAGAGTTGTATATGATGCAACCAGAAGATTTTGTCGATCCAAAGGGTGCTAACATAGTGTGAAAGCTCCAGCAATCCATTTACTGGTGCAAGCCTCTCGGAGTTGGAATAAACATTTTGATAGTGTGATCAAAGCATATGGTTTTATACAGACTTTTGGAGAAGCCTGTATTTACAAGAAAGTGAGTGGGAGCTCTGTAGCATTTCTAATATTATATGTGGATGACATATTGTTGATTGGAAATGATATAGAATTTTTGGATAGCATAAAGGGATACTTGAATAAGAGTTTTTCAATGAAAGACCTCGGTGAAGTTGCTTACATATTGGGCATCAAGATCTATAGAGATAGATCAAGACGCTTAATTGGAATTTCACAAAGCACATACCTTGATAAAGTTTTGAAGAAGTTCAAAATGGATCAGTCAAAGAAAGGGTTCTTGCTTGTGCTACAAGGTGTGAAGTTGAATCAGACTCAATGCCCGACCACTGCAGAAGATAGAGAGAAAATGAAAGTAATTCCCTATGCTTCAGCCATAGGTTCTATCATGTATGCAATGGTGTGTACCAGACCTGATGTGTGCCTCGCTATAAGTATATCAGGGAGCTACCAAAGTAATCCCGGAGTGGAGCACTGGACAGCGGTCAAGAACATCCTGAAATACCTGAAAAGGACTAAGGATATGTTTCGCGTTTATGGAGGTGACAAAGAGCTCTTCGTAAATGGTTACATCGATGCAAGCTTTGACACTGATCCAGATGACTCTAAATCACAATCTGGATACGTATTCTGATTGAATGGTGGAGCTGTCAGCTGGTGCAGTTCCAAGCAAAGCGTCGTGGCGGGATCTACATGTGAAGCGGAGTACACAGATGCTTCGGAAGCGGCAAATGAAGGAGTCTGGATGAAGGAGTTCATATCTGATCTAGGTGTCATACCTAGTGCATCTAGACCAATGAAAATCTTTTGTGACAATACTGGTGCAATTTTCCTGGCGAAGGAATCCAAATTTCACAAGAGAACCAAACACATCAAGAGGCGCTTCAATTCCTTCCGTCGTCAAGTGTCAGAGGGAGACATAGAGATTTGCAAGATACATACAAATCTGAATGTTGCAGACCCGTTGACCAATCCTCTTCCACTTGCAAAACATGATCATCACAAAAACTCCGTGGGTGTTAGAATCATTACCTTGTAATCTAGATTATTGACTCTAGTGCAAGTGGGAGACTGAAGGAAATATGCCCTAGAGGTAATAATAAACTAATTACTTATTTCCTTAATTCATGATACATGCTTATTATTCATGCTAGAATTTTATAAACCGGAAACTTAGTACATGTGTGAATACATAGACAAAACATAATGTCCGTAGTATGCCTCTACTAGACTATCTCGTTGATCAAAGATGGTTATGTTTCTTGACCATAGACATGTGTTGTCATTTGATGAAAGGGATCACATCATTAGGAGAATGATGTGGTGTACATGACCCATCCGTTAGCTTAGCATTATGATTGTTACAGTTTCATTACTACTGCTTTCTTCATGACTTATACATGTTCCCCAGACTATGAGATTATGCAACTCTCGGATACAAGAGGAACACCTTGTGTGCTATGAAATGTCACAACGTAAAAGGATGATTATAAAGATGCATAGATCGAGATTAGGATTTGTCACACCATGTTTCGGAGAGGTATCTCTGGGCCTTCTAGGTAATGCTCATCACTATAAGCCTTGCAATCAATGTGACTAATGAGTTAGTTGCAGGATGAAGCATTACGGAACGAGTAAAGAGACTTGCTGGTAACGAGATTGAACTAGGTATGATGATACCGATGATCAAATCTCCGGCAAGTAACATACCGATGACAAAGGGAACACCGTATCTTGTTATGCGATTTGACCGATAAAGATCTTCGTAGAATATGTAGGAGCCAATATGAGCATCTAGGTTCTGCTATTGGTTATTGACCAGAGATGTGTCTCGGTCATGTCTACATAGTTCTCGAACCCGTAGGGTCCGCATGCTTAACGTTCCATGACGATATGAATTATGAGTTATGTGTTTTGATGACCGAAGTTTGTTCGGAGTCCCGGATGTGATGACGGACGTGACGAGGAGTCTTGAAATGGTCGAGACATAAAGATTGATATATTGGACCATGTTATTCGGATACCGGAACTGTTCTGAAAAGTTTCGGGTAAAAAAGGAGTGCCGGAGGGGTTACCGGCACCCCCGGGGGAACTAATGGGCCACCATGGGCCTTAGTGGAGAGAGAGGGGGAAGCGAGGGTAGGCTGCCCCCCTTGGAGTTTGAATTGGACAAGGGAAGGGGGGTGGAGCCCCCCTTTCCTACTCCCTCTCCCTCTCCTTCCTTTCCCCCTCTTCCTTGATGGGGAATCCTACTATGACTAGGAAGTCCTAGTAGGACTCCTCCTCTTGGGGCGCGCCCCTAGGGCCGGCCGTTCTCCCCCTCCCTCCTTTATATACGGGGGCAGGGGGCACCCTAGAAGACAAAAGTTTCTCTTAACCATGTGTGGTGCCCCCCTCCATAGTTACACACCTCGATCATACCAGCATAGAGCTTAGGCGAAGTCCTGCGTCGGTAACATCATCATCACCGTCGCCACGCCGTCGTGCTGATGGAACTCGCCCTCGTCCTTAACTAGATCAAGAGCACGTGGGACGTCATCGAGCTGAACATGTGCTGAACGCGGAGGTGTCGTACGTTCGGTACTTGGATCGGTTGGATCACAAAGAAGTTCGACTACATCAACAACGTTATTGAAACGCTTCTGCTTTCGGTCTACGAGGGTACGTGGACACACTCTCCCCTCTCGTTGCTATGCATCTCCTAGATAGATCTTGCGTGACTGTAGGATTTTTTTGAAATTATTGTGTTCCCCAACATGGTTCTCGTGGGAATCAATGCCAAGGCTGCCACGTCGGTCAGCCTTCCATTGATGCCTCACGGGCGGCACAGTGAAGGAGCCACGACGCGCATCCCGCCCTCTCCCACCATGCGGCAGCTCGTGGGCAGCTTCTCACCGTTCATCTTCGGCTATAAAAGCCGAACTCCCGCCGATGAACGCCACAAGTCGCCACCTCTCGCCACCATAGCCCCTCTCTCACATTCTTTCCCCCGCCGACGAGCAATGGCTGAGTGTTACCCAGGTGTCGCCGCGGCAGCGAACGGCTTCAGCTGCCGCCATCTACGCGAGGATGAGGCGCGCCTCCTCTACGAGGCCGACTACCCGGCGCCCCCGGACATGCGGGTGCTAGGCTCCTGGAGGCTAAGCGTCGGCGGCGTCCCGGTGCGCCCTGCGCCCACCGGTGCCGAATGGCGTGCCAAGATAGCGCGCATCCATTCGTCGCTGCCGTAGGCGCAGCGGAACGAGCCAAGGTATGCCGTCGACAGCCACACGCTGTGGGTGATGTACTTCAACCGCCACCACGCCGACCAGGTCGCCTCCACGAATGGCACTGTGCCTCGTGGCCGCCTCAACACTGACGGGCGGTGCGAATGGTGGGGTGTGCCCGGACGCACCCTCGAGGCCGTCCTCAACCACATCGAGGCCGGCAACACGTCACGCCTCGAGTACCCGGTGCCCCCGTCCTTCTCTCATGACCGCGGTAGTTCCTGGACACCGCGGCGAATGGAGATGGCAACATCCTCGTCATCGGGTTCCGGCTCGCTTTCCTCCTGGTCGCCAGCACTTCGCCCCGTCAAGCCGGAGCCGCAGGAGACGTTGCTTGGGTGCCGCACCCGCTGCGGCGCCCTCGTCATCAATGAGGGTGCCGCCCCTCCCCTCTTTCCCTCCGCCTAGTCGACCGAAGACAGAGCCAGGGTTGCTCCCCGTGAAGAAGGAGCACGAGGAGATGACTGTCGCTGACAATACCGCCTTCAAGTGGGCGAAGGCGGACTACGTTCGCGAGCAGGTGGAGCGCTAGCTCCGGGCCTACGAGGAGATCAAAGCTCGGCGCCGTGGATGCAACGAGGGCGGTGTCATCATCCTCGATAGGGACGACGAGGATGCGCCGGGGCCGTCCAAACCCCCGCGCGTCGACGACCTTGGTCAGGGGTGCAGCAAGGACAGCGGTGGGTTCGGCGGGATGCATGGCGGCGGCAATGACTACACCCGATTTTACAGGCTCCTCGGCATGTAGAAGGTTGGCGGCGGCAGCGGTAGCGACATACTTGTTTTTAAATCTTGTTTTCCGACTTTTGTTCAAATTTAAATGAAATCCCCGAGTTTGCGCCGTGTTTGTACCGATTTAGGAGGCAACCTGGGGGCGGCGACTGGGAACACGTTCGCCCCCAAGCCGAAATTAACGCCAGCTCGGCCCAGACGGTGCTTTTTCGGCGCCCTTGGGGGCCGAACGGCTAGAGATGCTCAGGGCGGCGAAAAAAGCCGCCTGGGGGCAAACCAGCGCAAGGTTGGCGTGTGGGGCCGACTCTGTTCCCAGCCGTCGTCCACCAGGTCGCCGCCAATATTGCGTAGCTTGGCGATACTTTGTGCAAATTTTTGCAAATTTGGCGATCCGGTATGAGCTCGATGAAATTTCATTGAAATTTGTACAAAAAGATAAAACATGCAAACTACGCCTACTACTACGCCTAGCTAGTCCGCCGCGTCCACCGCCCGCCATGTATATGCCGAGAAGCCCGTAGTAATGGGTGTAGTCGCCGCTGCCGCCGCCATTATCGTCGCGTGCCCCATCGGAGCCTCCGCCGTCTCTGCTGCACCCCTGCCCCGGTAGCCGATGCGCAGTGGGGCGCTGGACGGTCCAACCTCATCATCCTCATTGCTGTCGAGAACAATGACGCCGCCCTCCTCGCACCCGCGGCGCCGGGCCTGGAGCTTCGCGTATGCCAGGCACTGGCGGCACACCTTCTCGTGGACGTAGTCCTCCTTCGCCCATTTTAGGGCGGCCTTGTTGTCGGGGTCCACCATATCAGCGTGCTCCGGCTTCATGGGGAGCAGGCCCGCTGGGCTTCGGTTGGACCAGGCGAAGGGAGTGCGGGGAGGAGCGGGCACCCTCGTTGATGACGAGGGTGTCGCTGCGGGTGCGGCGCCGACACTACAAAAAAACTTCCGTGATGATACGTGTTTGTCACAGTAGGTCGCGTTTTCTGTCATGCATGTACATCCATGACGATTTTATGATAGAATCAAGATAGTCATACATCTGCTGTCGTAGAAGTGTTCCATGCCATTACCAAAATTATCATCACGGTAGTGTCCACTTCCATGACGATAAATCGTGCGTCACATAAGTGCTTTCGTCAAGGGTGACCGACACGTGGCATCCACTGTAACGGAACGCCGTTAGGCTATCGGGTCCGGTTTTGGACCTGATAACCCGTTAACATCCCCGACCAATGGGGATTTTCCACGTGTAAAATCATCATTGGCTAGAGGAAACACGTGTCGGCTCACCGTTGGGACAGATGTCATCCACTCATTGGACCAAAGGTGCCTATGATACGTTGACACGTGGCACGGCCCAACAGAGGCCCATTCCTGTGAAAAGGCCGACCCATTTGACTTGGTCAAAAGGTGGCGAGCCGGCGCACGGAAAGCCTGTTAACGGCATGTTCGCATATAGCCCATTTACAGCCCTCTAACCCAGGGCTTGTTACGACCGCTCCGAATTAGGCCCGGTAGTGTCATCTAGGCCATCCAATATGATTCCAGCCCGTTTTAACTTCCGGCCCATGTATGGCCCATGACTTGTTTCAGCCCATACGAGGCCCTTTGTAACTCTTGGCCCATTAACGACCCGTGGTGAAACTGGCCCGTAATGAATAGTGTATCACTTTATACCCATTAACGGCCCATTATTCCATTGGGCCATTTCCAACCCAAGTTATATTTCGTCCTTCTCAGGGCTCATTTATTCTTGGGCTCATTTCCAGCATTCGGTTACTTACGGCCCGTTACTGTCATTTTTTGCTTGTGGGCCAAATTCAGCCCGTCGTTACAGTCGGCCTGTTTGTGGCCCGTTAATACGTTGGGCCGTTTTCATGTCAAAAAACCAGTTGGGCTGTTTTCATAGAGTTATCATATATGGCCTATTAACGACCCATTATGGTCCACGAATAGTATGGCCCATGATTGGCGAAATGATGATACGCCCCGTAGAAGGCCCATGGATCCTACGGCCCGTATAAGGACCATGGATCGTACGGCCCATATAAGGCCCATGGAACGTATGACCCGTAGAAGGCCCATGGAGCATCCGGCCTGTAGAAGGTCCATGGATCCTACGGCCCGTATAGAAGGCCAATGGATCCTACGGCCCGTAGAAGGCGCATGGATCATGCGGCTCGCAGGAGGCCCATGGTTACAACAGTCTGTGTGTTGCCACGATTATTTTGGCCTAGTTACCAAAAATAGGCTATTGTGGCCACTATAAAAACACAGAAAAAGAACTACAGTGACTACAAGCAAACAACAAAACAAGACAATAAGGAAATAAATAAGAAGCAATTAACGCTAGCCTATTACCACTATTACACATATTACATCCACTGGGCATCAAAGTTCGCCACTAGTGCAAATATAGGGAACAAAGTAGCATATTACATACACTGGCCATCAAAATTGACCACCAGTGCAAATAAACGCGGCAACCAAACAATAGCATAACTGAAACAACTTCAGAAGATCTCAAGAAACGTTATCCTGGATATCCACCATGCTGGCAATAAGCTTAGCAAGCTTATTAGCTTTGTCATGTTTGGCGCTAAAATCCTCCAACGCTTGGTGTTGCACCAGAAAGTATGCATCTAAATGCTCCAGGGACTTCCGCAGTCCTTTCGCTTCTTGTCGTAGCATAGCTGATCGATGTCTTTCAGCTTGTAGTTGAGACTCAAGAAACCAAACTGATTCAGACAGTGAGTTTGAATAGCTTGTGCAAGCAGTAGTGGCCAGTAACTCGAACACTAAACCAAGACATGACTTTGGGGTTGTCTTACTGTCTTCAAGATAGTCTTCCTTAGCTGTTTTATCAGCTTCGTTGGAGACCAACAAGGATGTCTTAGTATCCTGAACCTTATCTACATTACTTCCTTTATCATTGCTTAATAAGGCACTCTTCCCCAATATTCTGTCAGCATTCTAAAAGAAGAAACAGGCAGACACATAATAGGTTTAGCATGTACTAGTATATGAAACTCATTTTGGTGAACCAGTTCATTAGTAAGGTGGACATGATTAAACTACCAAGTCTTCTATTGCCAAGTACTAGTACATAATAAAAACATCAAACAAACATATATCTATGTCCTATGGTCACTGCATTGACTTGCCAAATCAAAATAGAGACACGGTTCGAATAATATCAGTTCAAGACAAAGCAGCAGTGAAAGAATACAAAGCGTGGGAAACTACACGGCACAAGAAGATTTCAGATGGGTACCACGGGTCTACATGTACAACAACACTATTGGCTCTGTTGTGATGCTAGTAATGTGCATGATATGAGAAGTCAACTGTATACACAATTGAAATTGAAATAAACAGAGCTATTGATAAGAGCAAACCTGTTAAAGAAACATGCGTGAACATACCTACTGTGCCATTGGAGTTTCGATTGGATCCTTCAATTTAAAAATAAGTTTCTATGAGTAAATGCAGTGATACAAGAGCAAAGCAGTATGCATGATAGCAATCATAGTTAAAAATGGCGCACCTAAGCGAGTGCTTAAGTGCGCCTAGACTCTAGGAGTTGGCAAAACGCATTGCGCATAACTATGCTTAATCTGTGCATAACTGCTCATAAGTATGCGCTTTGGTCAGTAAAGCGCAAGGTGGTGGAAAAACACACAATTAACGCCTAGCACTTTTTTGAACTATGATAGCAATGGAATCTTAAATTAGAACAGTTGTTCTTCAGGTTTAGGCACTTGTTCTACATGAACAAAGTACAGTAAGACACAAGAATATAGTACTTAAAAATAGAAAATGAGCTCATAGACCCTACCACATTCTTGGTTCACGACCAGTACAGAACAAGGCGTTCCCAGTCATCGTCCAATAAATGTGTCTCAGGAGAACGTAATGGAATTTGATGAGTTCCTTTGCCGGTGAAGTGCGTTTTCTTCAGGTAATTCCGATACTGCCACCAAGCATTCTTGAAGATAGCAGAGGTATTAGCACAGGTTACCTCATCCTGAGTTTCCAAATCGGTCCTTCTCTATAGAGAAAAATGGGAAAATTTGTTGTATTATAACCATCATGGAGGTAGGATGTATGGGACAAAGCAAAGTAATTGCCATGAATAACATTACTTACACATAACTCCTGGACAAACACCTACAACTGGCATTTTCCTTCATATTCAGTATAATATTTCCAAGATGGGAAGATGCGCACATACGATTTAACAACATCAAATGCGATAGACGCTAAACTACGACTAGCTGGTTGTGCTTCCTCCACGGGAATAGACATACTAACTGGTGGAGTTGGGGTTCGCCGTGGTAGTACTGGCCCTTTGGGCACTGGAGCTGCTTTACTAACTACTCTTGTTTGGGAGCTCTGTGGTGGAGATGGTGCTATGTCAACAGGAACTGGGTTACTATCTGCTGGGGATGGGGTTGGATTGGGTGAAGCTGGTTCTCTGCCCATCACAATAGGGGTACAATCTGCGAGAGTTTGGGTTATGTGTGTTAGGGCTGGTTCTCGTGCATGTACAACCCAGGTGCTATCTCCACCAAGAGGTAGCACTGTTTTATTTGAAGACCGTGTTTTTAGTCCGCTAGATACTGGCATCACCCGCTCCAATTCAAATGGCTGATAAACAGGAAACATAGTTGAATGTACATACATTGTATGAGAGATAGATGCAATAGATAGTGTGGAAAAAAGAGGGCATGAAATAGTTGACATGTATATTACTTAACTAAAATGGATAGCATGATATAATTTCACGTATATGATGTCTATCTAAACTGGATAGCATAGAATAACATAATTCAAAGATATGATGAATAACTAAACAAGATCGCATGGCATAATTCACCTACATGTTATCTAAGTAATCAGGATCGCATCACATATGTGATTTATATGCTAAACAGAGGGCATTCGATATGATGTCTGAACTAAGAACATGGTGTTGAATACTGTGTATATGATGTCTAAACTAAATAATTGATTCATAGGAAGAGTAGTTTAATGTACAAACATTGTCGACAGGTAGCACTGTCTGCTATGAAGGCCTTGTTTTCACTCCAGATTTTTCCATCTCCCACCCAAATGGTTGATTCACAGTAAGAGTAGTTTAATGTACAAACATTGTCGACAAATGGAAATGTAATGAAGAAAAGGATGAGCAACATATCATTCAAATATATGATGTCTGGTTAAACAGGATGGCATTGCACATTTCACATATATTATGGTTGGCTAAAAGACATGAGACTGCATAATTCCTATATATGATATAGAAACTAAACAGGTGGCATTACAAAACATGTCTAAACTAAGAAGATGACATATATGATGTCAAAAGTAGGCACTGCAAGGCAACATATGCATGATATGACTAACATCATCATGCCAAGGTAGAGCAAACACCTTGGGGGTAAATAGGAGTGGTCAATGGCGTCTGAATTTGCCTCAGAACAGATATATTCCTCTAGATTACAATCTAGAGAGGGGTGGGGAGGGTTTGCCATTGAACCCACCATGGAGCGATGTCTGCATGACATTGTATTGCCGCGCAAAACTCTTCTCTTTTTCTCTACATATTCAGCATGACTGTGTACAATATCTGACATGCCTACGAAAAAATATGGTGAGATTATGTAAGGAGAGCATGCAGAAATTAGAGTGATGGTAACAACCAGTGGATGGATCCAAAAATAATGATAACAGGCTGATGATTGCTTTAATTTAATAAAAAGACAAATGATGATTGCTTTACTATTTGTTTCCCACCCAAGATGAACAACATAGGCATACCCTAGGTGAACGAGATATTAGACAGACATACTATTCATTGCTGCCTTGATATGTTCCCCACAACTAATTTAGAACTCAAGTTTGATCATTAATTTGGACTTGACTTGGAGTCCAAGAGGTGAACAGGATGATAAAGTAGCAGGTAATTTTAAGCAATGCATAACATAAGCAGAAACAAAAGAGTGCGACCTCTCTTGTGGACCCGTGTACTCCTCAGTTTCATCTGTTGAGTCGATGATGGTGATGTTGTTGCAGTGGGTGCCGGGGAAGGGAAGGAGATCTGAGGCGGCGAAAGACGGTCAGGAGTCGTGATGTCTAGTTTGGTGGATGCTTCTGTCAATGGAGCAGCTCACGTGAGGTGGACGACATCGCGGCAGGAGCAGGACAAACCACACAAAGTTCCCTACGACACCTACCTGTAACTGAAGTAATTCTGTAAGGGCTCATTTGGCTTGCATGATTCTAAAAAACGCAGGGATAGGAAAAACACTAGAATAGGATAGGAGTGCACATGGTAAACAGAGCATTTGTAAACACAGGATTTCTGTCAACTTGGGTGTTTGGTTTATAGGAATTGGAAGAGCAGAGGAATGCAAAGAAACATGGCCAAAGTAAAGTTAAACCATAAGAAAGCGTGTACATTTAGAATGTTATTCTGCCACTAATGCACTTGGTCTTGTTTTCATGCATAGGATTTTGAAAAGTAGGCCCAAGTGGATGTCTTGCTTCATTATTTTCAACAAAATGCATGAATAATTGAATAGTAGAGTGCCATTGGAAAATTCCCTATTGCTGTGTTTTTCCGTTGAACCAAGATAGCCCTAATGGATCGACATGAATGTATAGTAATAAGTGATACAACAAGTGTACAACCTCTTTGCCGTAGCCGTGTCGACCTCAGCATCATTGGGTTGGTCGCTGAAGCAGTTGAGGCAGAGGTGGCTGTCGGAGGTGTGGAGGAAGATCTGAGGAATCTGTAGACGGCGTCCAGGGCACTGCTCTGTTGTGATGGATCGTTCTGTCGTTGGAGCAGCTCCGGTGAGCCGTAAGACATCAAGGCTGAAGCAGCACAAGACAGACATCGTCAATCTCAAGTGGGATTCTAATAGCATCTCCAATAGATGATGTAAAATAGATGTAAAATTTACATCACCAAAAACCACCTCACTACAACAGCTGAGGTAAAAACTATTGACTCTGAACTTAATTGTCGAAAGTGAAATTTACTGTAGAATCTGAATGTTACTGTCGAAACTAAACGCAATGGTAGCAGAGAGGCACTTGACATGTAGTATAGGGAGGGCCTGCAGTTCATCTTCAACCTGCACCCCCCCCGAGCCGCCAGCCACCACCGGCCGAACTGCCGACCGCAGCGCCGCCTCGCCGCCCGAAACAACTCACAACCGCCGGTCCGCCGCTGCCCCAGCCAACCCTCTAGGCCCCCCTCCCCTCACCCTGAACCCTAAGATAGATAGCGGGGTACCTCTCCGGCGAGCCCTCGTCCCCGCTGCGGGT
>NC_057804.1:608063498-608064040 GCF_018294505.1 Triticum aestivum
GTCGATTCAGTCGACTGAAGTGTAGCTAAATCAGAGCAGAGCATCAACACGAGCGAGGGGAAGAGCAGCAGCAGCAGCACAAGCGAGCGAGCGAGCAAGAGCTAGAGCAGCGGCAGCTGGGAGAGCGAGCGATCGAGCGAGAGCCGAAGCAGCAGCAGCATCGCGAGCGAGCGAGCGAGAGCCAGAGCAGCAGCATCAGATCTGGCTGGTATGGATGCTGCCGCCGAAGGGGCCTCGCACTAGGGGAGAGCCGTCGTGGAGATGTCGCCCGCGGTTCCGACTTCAAGGTAGCCGCTCCATGGGGGTGCGGAAAAAAACACGATCGGCGCCGGGAGGTCGAGTTAAGGAGAAGGTGCGATGCGATGAGTGTACAACCTCTTTTGTGGCGCCGAGTAGGCCTCGGCTTCGTCCGAGGAGTCGGTGAGCATGTTGGGGTTCCGGTGGAGCAGGTGAAGGCGGCGCTGTGGGGATGGAGCAGCCGCGAAACACGAGGCGATCGTCGGAGCAGCTCCTTGGAAGAACAAGAAGAAGAAGAAGAAGAA